>NW_015176481.1:577579-634011 GCF_001447785.1 Gekko japonicus
GGCCGGGGGGGGGGGGGCGGGGGGGGGGGGGGGGGGGGGGGGGGGGGGGCGGGGGGGGGGGGGGGGGGAGAAGGCTTACCTGTGGAGCTGCTTCTGCAGGCCGGGAGACATTAGGAATACTCCCCCCCCGCGAGTATCGCGGGTCCCACTTCTTGTTGTTCCTATTTCCCTACTTATACCTTCAAGCAAGCCCTTCCTCTTAAGGAGGCTTTTACCGAAGAGGAATCCTGTTTCCCCGCCCCTACTCCCAAGCAAGGCTTCCTGTCAAGGAGGCCTTGACACCGGAGGAGTCCTTTGCTCCCCAGGGAACTAGTACTGGTGGGCCTTCCTTCTGACCGCTCCTCCTTTGCTGTTGCCACCCCACCCGGCTCTCCTCCCAGCCTTGCCAGCTAGGTAGCTACACTGCTTAGGGCCGGACCCTAGCTCCACCCCTTATCTCTCAGAGGTAGGGAGCCATGGATTGTGACAGGGTACTGTACCCTGGATGTACTATAACTGGACTATACACTGTGGTTCAGTGGAAGAGCATCTGCTCGGCACGCAGAAGGTCCCAGGTTCTATCCCTAGCATCTCCCAATAAAAGGACCAGGCAGTAAGTGCTGTGGAAGACCTCTGCCTGGGACCCTGGAGAGCTGCTACCAGTCTGAGTAGGCAATCCTGACTTTGATGGACCAAGGGTCTGATTCAGTAGAAGGCAGCTTCATGTGTGTTCATGTGTCTGGAGTGACAGTCTAATGGGAACTGGGTGTGATGAGGCTGATATCAACCACATGTTCAGATGTACTCATGTATCTTAAAGCATTGCACCTGAGGGTCAACTTAGGTGAACAAAAGGTAAGCCTGCTTTGGCTCTTTGCTTTGGGGAAGAAGCAAACAGGCAGCAGAAAGCCCATTGGCAGGTGCTGTGGTCCCTTGGGCGCCATATTGGAGAACCGCCGCTCTGGGTCTTGACTTGACAAGTCTTGATCACAGTCATCATTCATGTACAATTGGCCCAGCCATTCAGAAACGCTGTCAGGATTTTGTAATTCCACCGACACTTTGAATCACTCTAAAACGTTCCGCCAGAGTCAAAGAAGATTAAGTCTCCTCTGGGACGTGTTCCTCTTTAGCATATCGTCCCTCATTTCTTCCATGTGCGGCATTCAAGCATTCCTCATTTATTCCCTTAGCGGAAGTGTTGGTTTTGATATGGAAATACTATATTTCATCACAGTTGAAAGGATTTCTGTGCTTGTAAAAGCACGGGCTTCCCCCTTCTTATCTCCCACAGGTACTAATAGATTTCTCTGTTGCATCTTTTTCTTTAAAGGTCAATGGAACAGAAATTGAATATGAATTTGAAGAAATTACATTGGAAAGGGTAAGTTAATTGTTCTTTTTCACCGCGCATCTGGCTTCACTTAACAATACAAGCCAAGCAATTTAATTATGGTATAAACCTTTATTTTCAGTGTAAACATTTGCTTTGGAATTCCCTTTATGCTGCGATACAAAAACCCTGCTGGTTGGATTCCAGCCCCACCCCCAGCCCCGCAACAGTATTGCTAGACCGGTATTCTGAGAACTTTCCCCATAGAATGGGGTTGGATCTGTCAACAAGAGATGTACGAAAAATTGATTTCTGTGGTCATGGTACTCTCTGGACAAACAACTGTATCGCTCAGGGAATCACAGTGAAGAAGAAGAAGAGAAGAGACTGGAGTCTCAGAGCGGCTCACAATCTCCTTTCTCTTCCCCTCCCCACAACAGATACCCTATGAGGTAGGTGGGGCTGAGAGAGCTCTTTCAAGGACTGCCCTTGAGAGAACAGCTCTGACAGAACTTATGACTGACCCAAGGTCACACCCGCAGCTGCATGTGGAGGAGCGGGGAATCCAACCCAGTTCTCCAGATTAGAGTCCCGCCTCTGTCAACCACTATATCAAACATAAGAACATAAAAGAGAAGCCATGTTGAATCAGGCCAACGGATGATCCAGTCCAACATTTCGTGTCACACAGTGGCCAAAACCCAGGTGCCATCAGGTGGTCCATCAGCAGGGCCAGAACAATGGGATCTTTCTTCCTTTCATTTCTGGCCGGGATTCCTCAAGAATTAGAGCCAGATTTTGAGTCCAGTAGCATCTTAAAGACCAACCAGATTTTGGGGGTATGATCCTTTGAGAATCAAAACTCCCTTCATCAGATGCCTCGTTGACTCTCGAAAGCTTCTGTTCTGGAAACCTTGCCTATCTCTAAGGTGCTCCCACATTAAAATCTCGCTCTTCAGCTGCAAACCAACATGGCTACCCACGGAAACAATCCTCGTGTGTTAGGATAGTATCATTTTATATGTGACGTTTCTCACCTATAGTTGCTTGAGAACAAAGAGTCTGTCTGACTCTGACTGCAATATCAAGCCTGGATTATTGTCTAGAAGTTGTATGTCAACATATGGTCAGGCCATGAAGGGAAATGGTTCTGAAATTCTCACCTGAAATTCAAGTGATCCTTAGCTGATCTTGCCTTGGTTTTTGAAAGTGAGCCAATGCGTTAGGCATCTCCTATTCGTTTTTTTACTATTATTCTTTTCTGAAATGGTATACTGGACATGATTTGCTGCAGCTGTCATTTCTATCAGCTCATTTATGTTTGTTCTCCTCTTCTTCATTACTGAAATGCTCATATGCATTGATTCAAGATTGCGGAGAGGGAAGCTCACATTGGTTATATGGGATGCAGCATATTCAGATTTCTTTCTGTGTGTTGTTTCACTAGGGAACAGGAGCACATCTGCAGATCAAACAAACAGCATCAACAGAGTCTCCATAAATCGTACATATCACATCGGAACTAGTTTTAATTGGTACAGTTGTATCAGTGCTTGCGTGTATACATTGAATATATATATAAAAGGAAGTACTCCTTCACCCAAAGAGTGAATAACACATGGAATTCACTGCCACAGGAGGTGGTGGCAGCTACAAGCATGGATGGCTTCAAGAGAGAATTAGATAAGCATATGGAGCAGAAGTCCATCAGTGGCTATTAGCCACAAGGTATAGGTAGGAACTCTCAGTCTGAGGCAAGTGATGCTCTGTCTTCTTGGTGCTTGGGGGGGTCAACAGTGGGAGGGCTTCTAGTGTCCTGGCCCCACTGGTGGACCTCCTGATGGCACCTGGTATTTTTGGCCACTGTGTGACAGAGTGTTGGCCTGGATGGGCCATTGGCCTGATCCAACATTGCTTTTCTTATGTTCTTAGGAACTCTCAGTCTGGGGCAAGTGATGCTCTGTATTCTTGGTGCTTCTTGGTGCTTGGGAGGGCTTCTAGTGTCCTGGCCCCACTGCTGGACCTCCTGATGGCACCTGGTATTTTTGGCCACTGTGTGACAGAGTGTTGGACTGGATGGGCCATTGGCCTGATCCAACATTGGCTTCTCTGATGTTATGTTCTTATTGCATTGGGGGAGAGGTCAATGGACTGCATGGACTGAACGGACTGACGTCTGCCACAAACTGCTCCAATTGCACCGTCGATTTTAGAAATTGTCCTAGTAATTAAACTGTATCTATATGCAGAGAGGCTCCTTTTGTATAGCAGATCTATCAAGTTTAGGTTTACCAGTGAAGCAGACGACAGTCCGGCCAGATCTGGACTTTTGTCTTTAACGAAAGCTTGATATGCTGGAATCCGTATTTCTTCATAGCACAGCCTATTCCGTAGGGTTGCCAGGTCCCCCAGGATGTTGTAGCAGTTAAGAGTGTCAGAACAGTATCCGGGGGACTTGGGTTCAAATCCGCAGTCGGGCCACAGAAGCTTACCAGGTGACCTTGGACCAGTCACACTCTCTCAGCCTAACCCACTCCACAGGGTTATTGTGAGGATAAAATGGAGGAGAGGAGAATAATGCAAGCCTCTTTGGGTCCTCATTGAAGAGAAAGGCATGGTACAAAAGAATTAAAGAAATACATAATGAATAAATATATACTAGGGAGGGACTTACCAGGTGATTGGGGGCCCTATTTAGTGACATGCTAATGTCTCCAGTGACACGCTGACATTACTTCCTGTGTACAACGGAGGTGACATCACCACATTGCTGGTAATGCTGGGGACACTCTGGCATTTGGGCAGAAGAAGAAGAAGAGGAAGAGGAGGAGATTGGATTTATACCCCGCCCTTCACTACCCGAAGGAGTCTCAGAACAGCTTCCAATCTCCTTTCCCTTCCCCTCCCCAGAACAGACGCCCTGTGAGGTAGGTGGGGCCGAGAGAGCTCTTTCGAGGACTGATCTTGAGAGAACAGCTCTGGAAGAACTTGTGACTGACCCAAGGTTACGCCAGCAGCTGCATGTGGGGGAGTGGGGAATCAAACCCGGTCCTCCGAGACTAGAGTCCGTGCTCTTAAACCCTACACCAAACTGGCTCTCTGTGGTTTAGCTATAGAGTTTTGCCCACAGGCCAGAGAGTCACTGGCCGCCTGGTGACACGCTGATGTCACTTCCTGGCACACAGGGAGTGACATCAGAACGCCGAGACACTGCTGACATCCCCCTCCCGCTTTTGGTGCCGTTTTTTTCTTCGCCAGCCAGCTGGGCGGCAGTGGGGGCACTCGCTAGGAGTGGGAGATCCGTGCCCCCAGCAGGGGCCTGACAACTCTCAACTATTTGACATTCAGCAGTTAGGAAAGTGGTCTCCCTGTTATTTTACTTGGAGCACTCTAGGTGTTCTGGCCCTTGCGAACGAGCAGCGCATGGTATGCCTCAGTGGCAGAGCCTCTGCTTTGGATGCGGAAGGCCCCACGTGCAGACCCTGGCATCTCCGTTGAAAAGGATCAGGTTGAGGGAGATTCCAGAGACCTGCTGCCTCTCAGAGTAGGCACAATTGACCTTGATAGATCCAGGGGTCATTTCCTGCAGGAATGCTCAAGCAGTAAAGAGCCCAGGGGGCGGGCACATGCAGCAAGCCCCGCCCCCTGCTCCCAGCAGCCCTCAGTCAGAGCAAGAAGCAGCCAGGTAAGCTGCAGAGCCCCCCTCCTGCCCCCCCGGTCCAAAACAGTCCAGTGGCACCTTTAAGACCAGGTTTTATTCAGGTACAAGCTCTCCCTCCTCTGCGAGGACAGATCTGCACGTTTCCCCCCCCCAATAGCTAGCAATCAAAAACATTCCAGTGGAGCCTGAGAGGTGGGTGTTGCCTTCTGACACACTTCCGGTGATGTCAGGGGGTGTGGCATATGCAAATGAGTTATGCTAATGAGTTATGCTAATGAGCTCCTGCACCTCTCTTTCCACAAAATGACCCCTGGATAGACCCGTGGTCTAAAAGGCAGCTTCCTTTGTGTTTGCGGGCCTCCGACATGCACAGCAAGTGGTCTCCCATTGATTCACGGTCCCATCCTTCACATCTCCCCATAGACAGCTTCTTCTTTGCTGTCCGTCTGCTGTTATTTATATATAGTTCTGTCCTTGGATGGATGTTGATTGATTTTGCTTGCATCCTGCTTTATCTGGACATATATCATGATCCTAACCATTGTTATTGGGTGCTTGTCAGCAGGCAGAAGTATGATTGATATATAAATAAAGAACTGCTGATCCTCATAAGCGGGTTATCTTACCGCTGCGCTGCTCAGTCTCTTGCTACCTCAACCTGGCTGATATCGATAAGGGCCTTCCCCCCCCCTTGTTAAGTCTAAAGAGCTCCAGAGATACTTCAGACATTCCCAGAGAAACGATGAGGAGGAGACGCAAGAGTGATTTGAACTCATGCGCGTGCAGCCCTGTGCCTAGCAAAAGCATCCTTCTGCTAGCAAAGAGAAAACACAGGTATTGTGGAGTATTAGTCACAGAGGATGTAAACCTATGTCTACCAGGGTCAAGATACAAACCAGTGCTCAAAAGAAATGAAGGGGAATAAGCCTCTTAAACAAGAAAATAAATCTATTAAATTCACAGAACGAGAACCACGTTAAGTGAGGTAAATAAAAATAGAGGCGCCACAGAAAGGAAAGAAATGCACAGGTGAAGTGCAAACACAGTTTCCCTAACAAACTACCTGCTGCTAAGGGAATAAATAAAAGGGGAGAATCAAAGGTCTTTTCTGCACTAAACCTTAAATCCTGGTTCAACCCTGTCCCCTGTTACGCCAACAGCTTTATCTACAGCTGAGGCTAACTATATTTTAACGTGAGTTCTGACCAGCTATACTAGGGTCGTGTCCAAACCCAGAGACCCAGTAATGTAGACCACACGGGTGTTTTTCCAAAACAAATAATTTCTTTACTAAGCAATATTAAAGTCACACATACAAAATAATCAGTCTCACAATTCACATACACTCAAGGTTCCTTTAGAATTACAGAAGTAGAAATAAAATAGATCCTCAGTTACTTGGAGGTAGGTAGGTAGCTATTTCGATTTATACTCGCCTGTGTCCAGAAGACTTATCTGTTGCAGTGGAACCGGGTAGAAAGTAATACCTAGGGGTTTTAACTAAATCGTACCTGCTAGAACCAGCTAAGCAAGCATGGACCTCTTTGGCTGCAGTTCCAAGAGATCTTAAAGTAGACAAAGGATAGAAAGCTGGACCTTAGGGGTAGAAAAGAGGTCGTGGAGAAGGAAGGTGGCTAGCAAAGACCTAGGGTTTCGGGTCTTTACTTTTATAGTTGAATCTCCAGGTGGGTGGTACCTTGCCAGTCTGTAATCCCACCTACTTACAAGTCCATCCCATAGCTTTTCCTATTGGTGCATGTGAAAAGGGGCAGATATGCTATGGGGAGGGTCAGTATTTGAAATACTACACTCTATCTCATGGAACGGCATATGGCCAGGTGTGAAATGTCGGCTTCCTGTATCTCCTTTGAAGTACAGATGAATCTTGGCTTTCCCAGGCATAAACAGGAAACTTGCAATACAGATGCAGATCAGGTCCGTGTCCTGCATGACATCTCGTCCTTGCAGTAATGGGGGAATTCTTCCTTCTTAGTCGTTCTCTGCTCACAATGGCTACCATGTGCTTCTTCTTCCCATGATCCTCTCTGAGCTGAATGTGTGCAAGCTATATTAACATAAAATGCAGGCAAGCGTTCCCTATGTGAAGTCTCTCACAGTAGGTGATACAAACAGCTTTCTTTGGCTTATGGTATACAGATGTGTGCACAGTCCTTGTGTTGCTTGTGTAGCAGGTATAAAAATCATAAATTAGTTCATTTCCCAACACCCCGAACTTATATATTTATTTCTTTGATTTTTTACCCCGCCCTCCCCGCCAAGGCAGGCTCAGGGCGGCTTACAGAAGAACCAATAGGTAAACAACAATACAAATATTAGTATAAAACACACCAATTATTAAAAACAATTAACGAAATGATGGCGGTATCATTACAATAAAGTGCATTCATCAGTCCATCCATTACCGGCGGGCTCAGGCTGGAGATAGATTGGCACCGGGCAAAGATGATAACATGGCTCCTACCTACCTAAACTTACAATCTACACTACACTCGAGTCCACCCCTGTAATTATCTCGGGGTACTTTTTTGTTTCCAGATTACACTGAGGTCACCCCAGTTTCACCCCACACTTGTCCTGGGATAAACAGATGCTGTTATAACCAGGCTTACATGCAGGGCTCTTTTTGTAGAAAAGGCCCAGCAGGAACTCATTAGCATAATAGGCCACACCCAACACCAGGAACTCATTAGCATATTGGGCCACACCCCTGCCAGCACAGCTCATTAGCACATTAGGCCGCACCCCCATGTTACCAGAAGTGTGGTTATCCAGCCACACCCACCTTTTGCTTCTTATTCTGTTGACCTTGTTTGTTGTCAAAACCCAGGGCCTTTTTTTGTAGCAGGAACTCCTTTGCATGTTAGGCCACACACCCCTAAAGTAGCCAATCCTAATGAATTTCTGCTGTTGGGTGTGGCCTATTATGCTAATGAGTTCCTGCTGGGCGTGGCCAACTTGGGAGCCAGCCGGAACTCCGTTCCTGTGCGTTCCTGCCCAAAAATAGCCCTGCTTACATGCAAGGTAATGTGTCCCAAGTTGAGCCCTGATAAAACCAGGGATGAGGTCCAACTGTGGAAAGGACCAAAGATGCTCAAGCCTGCTTCCTGAGGACAGCTCTGGGGAAGCACAGCAGAACAGGGTGGAAAAGTGGAGAAGCCAAACATACAGTTGGGGTAACAGGCTGGAATCCATAACCTGCTGTGAACTGGATGGACTGAGGGATAACATTTTATACATCTTTTCTAAGATTGAGGAGGGGAAAAGGTGTCGGCATTGGAATGCGAGCGGGATGAAAAGTCCATCTCTCCGGAGATGAGCTAATTTGAAAAGGGGTTGTTCGGGGTTTTTTGGTGTGCATTGTGAAGGGGAGTTTTCATCTTCTTTTGCATTACATGCGAATGTATCAAGTGTTCCTTTAGGGAGACTGAGAGCTTAGATAAGAAAGTAGATGGCTGAATACTTTATATGGGGAGAAATCTTCCTGTCCAGTGCTGAAGATAAGGAGTTCGTTGTCTTAATTATTTGGGTCATGATCAATGCTCCCTCCAGTCTGCAGAGTCTTGTGAGCAAAAACTCTACTTTGTGAGCTACTGGCATTAAAGCTGTGAGCAAGCGATTTGGCTGCTGCATAAATTAGTATGCTCTGGAGCCATCCTTCCTGAGCTAAGACAGAAATGTGTGAGCCGGAGGCTAAAAAACTGAGCTAGCTCACACTAACTCAGCTTAGAGGGAACACTGCAGTTGCCCAGTGTTCCCTCTAAGCTGGCTCACCCATTTTTGTCTCAGCTCAGGAAGGATGGCTCCAGAGCATACTAATTTATGCAGCAGCCAAATCGCTTGCTCACAGCTTTAATGCCAGTAGCTCACAAAGTAGATTTTTTTGCTCACAGGACTCCACAGCTTAGAGGGAGCCAAGAGGAGGGGGACGCCAGGCAGTGTTGGTTTGTTTATGTGCTTCTCTTCCTTTCAGTTCTAGAGACTCAATTCCACACTGTTGTCTGTGTAAGCTGGGGATGGGGGGAATCTCCGACTCTCTCTCTTTTGCATTTTTAAAACCCCAATTGTTTTTCGGCCTGGAAAGAAAGAAAATGAGTCTGAAGCTTCCCTGTCTGTGCCCTGGGGTCATGTTAGGACCCCCCTTCCCACTCACACACCTTACATTTTAAAAATATTGTTTATTTTTTAAATTAAATTCTTATCTGCAGGGGGTGGCACTCATCAGTGGGGGGCATTGCCTGCTGCAGGCCTGGCTACGTGCAGTGTTCCCTCTAAGCTGAGTGAGTGTGAGCTAGCTCACAGTTTTTTAGCCTTCAGCTCACACATTTTTGTCTCCGCTCAGGGAGGAGGGCTCCAGAGCAGATTGATTTCTGCAGTAGCCCAATCGCTCGCTCACAACTTTAATATAGGGTTGCCAAGTCAATTTTTCTTACCGACGGGGGAACCTCGCCGGGCTCCGGGAGCCGTCTGTTGACGTGCGCGCCGCCAGCACAT
This sequence comes from Gekko japonicus, assembly GCF_001447785.1. NCBI lineage: Eukaryota > Metazoa > Chordata > Lepidosauria > Squamata > Gekkonidae > Gekko > Gekko japonicus. The sequence goes on from NW_015176481.1 coordinate 587,065, forward strand.
CACCAGAAGTGACGCGCGACGTCAATCACGTTGAGGGCATGGCCCCGATCGGGGCCACGCCCCCAACGTGATCGACGTGGTTGCGTCACCTCTGGTGATGCAGCCACACTGTGCTTCGGGGGGCGGAGTCCCCCCCGGGGCCGGATTCCATGGGGGCAGGAATCGGGCCTCTGAAGCGGGGGTTTACTCACCCCCCACCCCCACTTGGCCTCCGAAGCGGGGGTTTACCCACCCCCCGCCCCCACTTGGCAGCCCTACTTTAATACCAGTAGCTCGCAAAGTAGAATTTTTGCTCATAGGACTACACATCTTGGAGGGAGCATTGGCTGTGCGCCCAGCTGGCAGGGGGGTCAAGTTGCCAGATCCAGATTCAGAAACTCCTGGAGATTTGGGGATGAAACCTTGGGAGGACAGGGACCTCAGTGGGCTACAATGCTACAAAGTCTACCCTCTAAAACATCTATTTTCTCTAAGGGAGCTGATCTCTGTAGTCTGGAGAGGAGCTGTGACTCTGGAGTAGTCCCAGGTTCCTCCTGCAAGTTGTCATCCTTAGAGTCCACCCTCCAAAGCATCCATTTCCTCCAGGGGCACTGATCTCTGCAGTCTGGAGATGCATTGTAATTCCAGGACATCTCCACGCCCCACCTGGGGGGTGGCAACCATACCAACTTTGATTTTGCATGATAGACTTTTACATAAGAACATAAGAGACGCCAATGTTGGATCAGGCCAAAGGCCCATCCAGTCCAACACTCTGTGTCACACAGTGGCCAGAAATACCAGGTGCCATCAGGAGGTCCAGCAGTGGGGCCAGGACATTAGAAGCCCTCCCACTGTTGACACCCCCCCCCCAGGCACCAAGAAGACAGAGCATCACTTGCCCCAGAGTCCCTATCTATACCTTGTGGCTAATAGCCACTGATGGACCTCTGCTCCGTATGCTTATCTAATTCCCTTTTGAAGCCGTCCATGCTTGTAGCACCCACCACTTCCTGTGGCAGTGAATTCCATGTGTTAATCACTCTTTGGGTGAAGAAGTACTTCCTTTTATCCGTTCTAACCCGACCGCTCTGCAGTTTCATGGAGTGCCCACGAGTTCTTGTATTGTGAGAAAGGGAGAAAAGTACCTCTTTCTTTACCTGCTCTTTCCCATGCATAATCTTATAAACCTCGATCATGTCACCCCTCAGTCGTCTTTTCTCCAAGCTAAAGAGCCCTAAGCGCTTTAACCTTTCCTCATAGGGAAAGTGTTCCAACCCTTTTATCATTCGAGTTGCCCTTTTCTGCACTTTTTCCAAAGCTATAATATCCTTTTTAAGGTGTGGTGCCCAGAACTGCACACAGTATTCCAAATGAGGTCTCACCATTGATTTATATAGGGGCATTATTATATTGGCTGATCTGTTTTCAATACCCTTCCTAATAATCCCCAGCATAGCATTGGCCTTCTTTATTGCAGTCACACACTGTCTCGACATTTTCAGTGAGTTATCCACTACAACTCCAAGATCTCTCTCTTGCTCAGTCTCTGCCAGTTCAGACCCCATCAATGTGTATTTATATTTAGGATTTTTGGCTCCAATGTGCATCACCTTGCACTTGGCCACATTGAACCCCATTTGCCATGTTGACGCCCACTCGCCCATCCTTGACAGATCCCCTTGGAGTGCCTCACAATCCTCACTGGTTTTCACCACCCTGAACAACTTTGTATCATCCGCAGATTTAGCCACTTCACTGCTTACTCCCATCTCCAAATCATTAATGAACAAGTTAAAAAGCAGTGGACCAAGAACTGATCCCTGCGGTACCCCACTGCTTACCACCCTCCACTGAGAAAATTGCCCACCTACACTCACTCTCTGTTTTCTATGAACTAGCCAGTTTTTGATCCATAAAAGGACTTGTCCTTCTATCCCATGATTTTTGAGCTTACTTAGGAGCCTTTGATGAGGAACTTTATCAAAAGCTTTCTGGAAGTCAAGGTAAATAATATCTATTGGATCCCCCTTGTCCACATGTTTGTTCACCCCCTCAAAGAACACTAACAGGTTAGTGAGACAAGATCTTCCCTTACAGAAACCATGCTGAGTCATTACAGAAGTTTACTTTTGATTTTTGCTGGAATATGCAGGCTTTCCAAAAATGCTGAAGAAGGTTGTATAGTATATGTCATATAAAAGATTTCTCCTAAAGCAAATGTGTCTTATTTCTCCGGAATTAGAAAATAGCCCTCTTCCCTGACTGTGCCATTGCAAAGTATAACACTCTGTGGTCAAGAGCGTTTCTGGCAATGAGTAATTTGAGTTTGCCTAGCTGTTCATTAAACCGGAGCATCGAAAGGTCACTGAACAGCACACATGCCTCCCAGGGTAATATTTGCAAGCGCCGGATTATTTTTAATGGATGCCGAAAGTTATCAGTAAACGTCCTAAGGATGCAGGCGTGATTTGCGTTAACCGCTGCAGCTTGACATGGCAGGGCGAATGGATTAGGCAGACTATAATCACAGTGTTAAATTTTGAATAATGTTTGATACGTGTTAGTACATATCCTTATATTTCTTAGCCAAGGCCGTAGCTGAAAAGTATAACCATTTGAGGAGAGAGGGACTATCATTTACACAATTTTAGAGCTTCGGGGGGGGGGGAATCAGTAATAATTAGGATTCCCATTCTCCAGGTGGTGAAAGAGATTAGGGCTCTTTAGCTTGGAAAAACTATGACGGAGGGGCAATGCTCCCTCTAAGCTGTGGAGTCTTGTGAGCAAAACTTCTACCTTGTGAGCAACTGAAGAAGAGAAGAAGAAGAGGAGGTTGGATTTATACCCCGCCCTTCACTACCCAGAGGAGTCTCAGAGCGGCTTACAAACTCCTTTCCTTCCCCCTCCCCAAACAGCCACCCTGTGAGGTAGGTGGGGCTGAGAGAGCTCTGACAGAAACTTCTCTTTTTTCAAGAACAGCTGTGCCAGAACTATGGCTTGCCCAAGGTCATCCAGCAGGTGCATGTGGAGGAGTGGGGAATCAAACCCGGTTCTCCAAGATTAGAGTCCGCGCACTTAACCACTACACCAAACTGGCATTAAAGTTGTGAGCAAGAGATTTGGCTACTGCATAAATCAGTTTGCTCTAAAACCATCCTTCCTGAGCTAAGACAAAAATGTGTGAGCCGGAGGCTAAGAAACTGTGAGCTAGCTCACACTAACTCAGCTTAGAGGGAACACTGCTGAGGGGTGACATTACAGAAGTTTACAAAATTATGCATGGAATAGAGAAGATAGAGAAAGAAGTCCTTGTCTCCCTTTCTCAGAATACAAGAACTTGTGGGTGCTCAATGAAACTGAGGAGCAGTAGGCATAGAACAGATAAAAGGAAGTCCGTCTTCCAAAGAGTTATTAACTTGTGGAATTCACTGCCGCAGGAAATGATGGCAGCTACAAGCATAGTCAGCTTCAAGAGGGGATTGGAGAAACATATGGAGCAGAGGTCCATCAGTGGCTCTTAGCCACAAGGTAGAGATGGAACACTCTATCTAGGGCAGTGATGCCCTGTATTCTTGGTGCTTAGGGGGCAACAGTGGGCGGGCTTCTGGAGTTCTGGCCCCACTAGTAGACCTCCTGATGGCACCTGGGTTTTGGCCACTGTGTGAGACAGAGTGTTGGACTACATGGGCCACTGGTCTGATCCAACACGGGCTTCTCTTATGTTCTTATGAGATCTCCCAGAATGCAACTGACCTCCAGGAAGGAGACCCGGGTTCAAATTCCCAGTCTGCCATGGAAGCTCACTAGGTGACCTTGAGCCAGTCATACACATTCAGCCTAATCGACCTCACTGGGTTCCAGTGAGGCTAAAAGGGAGTGGATAAGAATATGTCACTCACTTTGGGTCCCCATTTGGGCAAAAGGCGGGGTACCAGTGAAGTAATTAGAATAAGAAAAGACCAGAAATTACCGGCTTGCCCTCAGCAGCTTGGCCGTTAAGGGCACACTGCTTCTGAACAGGGACGTCCCATTTAGCCATTGTTTACTTCTCATCCATGATTTTTTTTTTAGTAATTAGTAATTTATTATATTATGGCCCATGACCAGATCCAGTTAAAAAACAAACATTATTGAGATATTCAAATATACAGATTAAGAACGCCAATTAAAATACAGGAATAGAAGATTTTGCAATAAGTCAATAGAAGAAGAAGAAGAGATTGGATTTATACCCCGCCCTTCACTTGGAGTCTCAGAGCGGCTTACAAACTCCTTTCCCTTCCCCTCCCCACAACAGACACCCTGTGAGGTGGGTGGGGCTGAGAGAGCTCTGACACAAACCGCTCTTTTTCAAGGACAGCTGTGCCAGAGCTTGTGACTGACCCAAGGTCACATCAGCAGGTGTGACCCAAGGTCACATTAGCAGGTGCAAGTGGAGGAGTGGGGAATCAAACCCGGTTCTCCCAGATTAGAGTCCGCACACTTAACCACTACACCAAACTGGCTCTCCCATTTATATTATATTAAAAGGAGAAAAATAGATAGTAATATACATAAAATAGCATCATAAGTGACCATTTTTTAACATTTAAGCCAATAGATTTAAGAGGAACAAGGGCTGTATAATAGGTCTCCTAAAGGAAACTAAGTCAAGGCTCAAAGGGGCAAGACTGAAATTTACTGCACAATCCATGATTCTCCCTCCCCCCCAGTCACTTGGTAAAGACATCTGAGCTAGCAAAAAAGGCCCTTACTACATTTTGAAGCACTGAATTATTAGTTGTGGGGGGGGGGTTTCCAGTGTAAATTAACAGGCCACAGATTTTATTGGTGATCCCGAGGTGGGCAAGAAAAAAAAAAAGACTCTCCGCTTTTCCTACACCATTCATAATTTTGTATTTATTTATTGTCTTTACTGTTTTTGCAACCGGAGGTATAAACAGCCAACCCTCATCCCTCAATAAACCTCGTTCCACAAGAAAACGTGGATGAATTTAAAGGTTGCTACTGCAAAAGCCTATAATTTTATACATTTCTTTCTTATCCCTCATCACCTTTCCCCCCTAAACTTAAAAGCCCTTAAACTCTTTAACCTTTCCTCAAATGGAAAGTGTTTCAACCCTTGAATCATTTTGATTACCCTTTTCTGTAGCCTTTCAAGCTCAACGATAGCCTTTTAGAGATGGTGTGAACCAGGGGTCATTTCGTAGAAAAAGAGGTGCAGGAGCTCATTAGCATAACTCATTAGCATAACTCATTTGCATATGCCACACCCCTGACATCACCGGAAGTGTGTCAGAAGGCAACACCCACCGCTCAGGCTCCACTGGACTGTTTTGGATTGCTAGCTATTGGGGGGGGGGGAGCGTGCAGATCTGTCCTTGCAGAGGAGGGAGAGCTTGTACCTGAATAAATCTTGGCCTTAAAGGTGTCACTGGACTGTTTTGGACTGGGGGGGGCCTCTGCAACTTACCTGGCTGCTTCTTGCTCTGACTGAGGGCTGCTGGGAGCAGGGGGTGGGGCTTGTTGCATGTCCCTGCCCCCTGAGCTCTTTACTGCCGGAGCTCCGCTCCTGTGCACTCCTGCAGGAAATGACACCTGGTGTGAACAGAGGTGCCCACTGCATTCCAGATATGCCTGTATCATAGACTTATGCTTGATTACGATACTAGCTGTTTGGTTTTCACTCACTTTCCTGATAATTCCTAGAACGGAATTTTCTTTTTCTTCCCCGCTGTGCATTGAGTTGACATTTTCAGTACACGCGATCATGGAATCGTTTTTGGTGGGATGTCACACCAGAGTTTGGTCCTCCGCCCAAGACAGATTGCTTACCATAGCAGAGGGGGGATTCTGTAGATCTCTGAAAGGGATGCCAGTTTCCAGGCAGGACCTGGGGATCCCCCAGGATTACAGCTCAGCTCTAGACTACAGAGATCAGGGTTGTTGTGAGAAAATAGAGGAGGGAAGGATGACGTGCTGAGCTGCTTTGAATCCCAACTGGGGAGAAGAGCAGGATATAAATGAATAAATGAAATATATGTAAATGCATACCACCCAGAATCACAGAATTGTGAACCTAGGGAACCAAACTGCCCCACAGTCTGCACAGACACCGTGGAGATGAGGATAGTGTGCAGATCTTAGTGCTCATGAGTCTTCCATGAAAGAATGCAGTATTCTACAGAAGGAGACAGGAGCCAGACCTGCAGACTAATCTAGAAAACGAGTGAAACATGCTCGCCCCTAGTTTTCAGTGAGCTATCTGCCAGAACTTCCCTTTTCTGGTCAATTGCTATCAATTCAGACCTCATTGTTATAAATCTGCCTAGGCTTTTTTAAAAATTCAAAACAAACTGCTTTATTTCACTTCTGTGGGGAAATGGTCAGGTAGGTGTCAGGTTTGTAACCTGGCAGGTGAACAGGCAACAGGGATGAGGTAACTTTGTATAATTATAAACAATAGAAAGTTTGTCACAATAAAGTAGCTATTTGGTTCTATAGACAGGTCTTTAAAACTGTGCAGCGAGATCTCGTGGCAGTCACTGCTTAAATTGGCATGAGCTTTTTTTGTCTCAAAAATACCTGTTTGTGAAGGCAGACATATACCATTTCCAGTTTTTGCCTACACTTTTGTTCCCAGTGTGCATCATTTCACACTTTTCAACAGTGAATCCCGTTGTCTATGTTGTTGCCCATTAATCTAATGCATTTATGAACTCATTATTTTCTTCATTTTACCCCACCTTTCTTCCCAAGACTTCAAGTGGCTTACATTGTTTGCCTCTACATTTTATCCTCACAACAACCCTGTGAGGTAGATCAAGATGGGGAGCCATGTTAGTCTGTAGCAGGAGAAAAGAGAAAGAGCCCAGTAGCACCTTAAAGACTAATACAATTTGTGGCAGGGTAGGAACTTTCAAGTGCCACTGCTCACTTCTTCAGGTATAGTGAGAATGTGAGTCATCTGTCCTTATATCACAAGGTTGATGGATTTCCATACTATATGGCTAAATGTGGTACCTTCCATGGAGATAGATCATGATGGGTAGCTGTGTTAGTCTGTCTGTAACAGAAGAAAAGAGCGAGAGTCCAGTAGCACCTTTAACAAAATTTGTGGCAGGGTAGGAGCTTTCATGAGCCACTGCTCACTTCTTCAGATACAGCTAGAATGTGAGTCCATCTGTCCTTATATCTTGGAGAGAAGAGTGATTTCAGATGTCGAATGATAATAGCAGGCAAATGGCAATAGCAGGCATCGAAAAGAGTAAGAGTCCAGGAGCACCTTCAAGACTAACACAATTGGTGGCAGGGGAGGAGCTTTTGCGAGTCACCGCTCACTTCTTCAGATATCTAGTGGATTTTTTAATTCTCAGTCCCTTTGGTATAATAAATCTTCTGCATTTGGTGAGAAAGATGATGTGTGTATGCACCTGTGCAAGTTTCTTCACAACGTTGATGGATTTCCATTCTGTACGGCTACATGTGGTGCCTTCCATGGAGACAGATCAAGGTGGGTAGCCATGTTAGTCAGTCTGTAGCAGCAGACAGGAGCAAGAGTCCAGGAGCACTTTAAAAACTAAGACAATTTGTGACAGGGTACGAGCGTTCGTGAGTCTCTGCAGCTGAGCAGTGACTCACGGAAGCTCCTGCCCTGCCACAAATTTTGTGAGTCTTTAAGGTGCTGCAGGACTCCTGTGAAGCAGGCTGGGCTGAGCATGTGTGACTGTCCCAAGGTCACCCTGCGAGCTTCTATGGCAGAGTGGCGATTTGAACCTGGGTCTCCCAAATCCTAGTGCAGCCCTCTGTCCACTGCTGGCTCTCAGCCAAATCCACTTCACAGTCAGCTTCGTTCTTCACCCACCCTGAATAATTCGGTTTCGAGCTTGGCCATCTCATTGCTCACTTCCAATTCCGGATCATTTGTGTACAGTCAGTATGGATCCTCGGGGATCCCTGCTGCTTTCTTCCTTCTATGTGTCAAACTGTTTTTTCAGTCTCCCGTTATGAAACCACTAGCTAATGAGCCAGGGCTCTTTTTGTAGAAAAAGCCCAGCAGGAACTCATTAGCATAATAGGCCTACCCAACAGCAGAAACTTATTAGCCTATTAGACCACACCCCTGACAGCACAGCTCATTAGCACATTAGGCCGCACCCCCATGTTACCAGAAGTGTAGTCATCCAGCCACACCCACCTTTTGCTTGCTATTCTGTTTACCTTGTTTGTTGTCAAAACCCAGGGCTTGTGTGGCCTTTGCATGTTAGGGCAGGAACGCCTTTGCATGTTAGGCCACACAACCCTAATATAGCCAATCCTAATGAGTTTCTGCTGTTGGGTGTGGCCTATTATGCTAATGAGTTCCTGCTGGGCGTGGCCAACTTGGGAGCCAGCTGGAACTCCGTTCCTGTGCGTTCCTGCCCAAAAATAGCCCTGAATCTGCCCTTTGCCAGAACTTATCTTTAATGGTGGAGCTACTTCAGACATCCATGTTTCAGGAAACTGTTTTGCATGGTATGATTGCAGCATTTTAATGCCTGCAAATTAAGCCCTTCCCCCAAACTGTAAGAGGAAATCCTTTTTGTGTGTGTGAGTATTTTTGTTTGTGTGTGCGCATGTGTATGTGTGTACACTTGGAAGTCATGGTTGACTTCTGGTGACCCCTACTGAGGCTTGGATGTTTCAGAGTGGAGACTTGCTATTGCCTGCCTCTGTGCCCCGGCCCTCGTATATCTTGGAGGTCTTCCTTTCAGGTACTTGCCAGGGATGGCCCCGCTTAGCTTCTGAGTTCTGACGAGTGGAGAAAATCCATTTGTATGCGTCATTCTGTGTGCACCAATAAACGAGTTGAACAGAAGGTGATGTAGGGTATGACAAAAAAACCCCAACTTCAAGTATAGGCTTCTGGGGTCTGAATTTTCTGAGGATGAGAAAGAGAGCCAGGTGTAGTGGTTAAGTGTGCGGACTCTAATCTGGGAGAGCCGGGTTTGATTCCCCACTCCCCCACTTGCAGCTGCTGGATGACCTTGGGCAAACCTTAGCCCTGAAAAGAGCTGTTCTTGAAGAAGAGCAGTTTCTGTCAAGAGCTCTCTCAGCCCCACCCATCTCACAGGGTGTTTGTTGTGGGGAGGGGAGGGGAAAGGGAGTTTGTAAGCTGCTCTGAGACACCTTTGGGTAGTGAAGGGCGGGGTATAAATCCAATCTCATCTTCTCTTCTAAAGATCTTGGGGTCATAGTGGACTTGCATGGACTTCCCAAATTTAATTTTTGTTCTGGCCAAGTCTCTAGCTGCAGTGGACCAAGTAAAGACCCCTTCCAGGACATCTGGTTAGCCACTGGGTGCTGGACCAGATGAAGCAGTTGTTTTAAGTCCCCCACACTGCTTCCTCCTGATCCAAATTGTGCCATGCGCATGCACAGTTTACTTTTGCCGGATGGAGATCTGCGATGTATACATCTGTTAGTGTGCCACAGTTCTTTTCAGAGGTCAGGCTGTCCCTGTCTAAAGGAGCTAATCTTGCTTGCTGAAATGTTTTATGCCAGTGGAGTCGTAACATCCTAGCATGCTGCTCTGCAAACCTTAGTGGAAAAGTTTTGTGAACGTTTGGCTTATATTGACCCTATGGTATTTTATTATGGTTTTAACTTTATCTAAATCGGGGGTGTCGAACTCATTTGTTATGAGGGCCGGATCTGACATAAATGAGTCCTTGTTGGGCCGGGCCATGTGTGTCATAACATGTAGTGCCAGGTAGCGGAGATATAAACTTTATAAAGGACACAAGCACAAAGGGTGGGTTTTTTTACTTAAAATAAAAACATGCTTAAAACATTAGCACTCTTGCAATATTTTGTTTATTTAACAGTGCCTGATAACTGACACTTCTTGCATCAAAATGTCTGTGCTGTTGCAATCATGAGTCTGCTGTTCAGGTGTGTATCTGTAAGCTGCAAACCTACGATGACACAGCAGCAGCAGAACTGGAAGAAGGAGCAGAAGACAGCCAGTTCCACTGGGGGCCTGATAGAAGCCCTTTGGAGGCCTGATCCGGCCCCTGGGCCGCATGTTTGACACCCTTGATCTAAATTATTTATTGTTTTTATCTTGTTGTAAACAGCCTGAGCCCCGCCCGCCCACAGGGAAGGGTAGCCTAAAAGTCTAAACAAACAAACAAATAAGTTGTATCTGGTTGAGGTCCCTCCCCTCCCCAAATTCTGCTTCCCTGTTGTGGGGAGGGGAAGGGAAGGCGATTGTAAGCTGCTCTGAGACTCCTTCGGGTAGAGGAAAGCGGGGCATAAAAACCAACTCTTCTTCTTCAGCTGGGAAGATCCAGACAGAACTTTTCAACTGCCGTTTACTTCTGACATTTCAAACCCGAATGCATCTGTGGGCGCTTGGCCTGTGACACATTCCTTTTCAGAGCAGGAAAGCTCTCTGTGGTTGGTTTTTTTCACCCATTGCCTACAAGAAACGACAAATTGGTGGAAATAATACAAAGGTGCTGACAGGGCTGGTGCTAACTGGGATGACTCAATGGTTACTTGTCTCTTGAAGCGGTAGGGTCTTCTCTGAGAAAAAAATGGCTCGGATATTTAAAGGTCATCACAATTAGGGATGCCAAGGTAATCTGCCAGGTTCAATTTCTGATGCAGACTGTTTTCAGCAGTGTGGGCGATTGTCCCAAACCCTCCTAATATCTAGAGAGACTCTAATCTGGGAGAACCGGGTTTGATTCCCCACTCCTTCACTTGCAGCTGCTGGATGACCTTGGGCAAGCCGTAGTTCTGTCAGAGCTGTTCTTGAAAGAGCAGATCTCTCAGAGCTCTCTCAGCCCCGCCTACCTCACAGGATGTCTGTTTGGGGAAGGGAAGGGAAATGAGTTTGTAAGCCACTCTGAGACTCCGAGTGAAGGGTGGGGTATAAATCCAATCTTCTGTTCTTCTTCTGTTTACTTCTAAGGCTGCAGGAGATAAATAGCTACTGGGCATGCCAACTCCACTATGGAGGCGGAAAATACGATCATGTTGCAGCCAACTCACGGTGATCCCAAAGGGGTTTCAAGGCAAGAGATGGACAGAAGTGGTTTGCTATTGCCTCCCTCCGTTTAGTGAACCAGGTCTTCCTAGGTCAGGGGTCGTCAAACTTTTGGAGACTGTGGGCACCTTTGGAATTCTGATATGGCATGGTGGGCACAGCCACAAAATGGCTGCCACAAAATTAGTGATGGAATAGGGTTGTCAGGTCCTACCTGGCTGCCGACATGGGGGGGGGGGGACTCCCGATGCTTCCTGGATTTCTTCTGGCGTGCGCGTTGTGATGATGTCACCCAGAAGTGCCATCATTGGCTTTCTGACATTAGGGGCGACACTCTATGTTTTGGGCACAACTCTATGGTGTTTGGGCCTCAAAACCATATTGTTTTGCCCAAAACCTAGAGGGTTGCCCCTGATGTTGGAAACACAATGACATCACTCCCGGGTGATGTCATCGCGCTGGCACCAGCAGTGCCTGGTGGGGGCTTCTGGGGGTGGGGTTTCCCCCACCAGGCCTGCTGGGCCACGGCAGATTGGGGCCCCCAAAATCAGGGGATCCCCTGGCCCCACCAGGGGAATGGCAACCCTATAGTGGAGCCAGCCACAAAATGGCTACCGTAGGTTACCTTCGGTCATACAGTGAAGTTCCATGCGCTGTAGTGGTGGCCGTCCAAGTACTAACCGAGGCCAACCCTGCTTAGTTCTGAGGTCTGATGAGATCAGGCCAACCTGGGCCATATAAATATTTATATATAAATATAAACAAAATAAATATCCAGGTCAGGGCCTCATACATTGAGAGGAAGGAACAGAAGTTGAATGAGCATAGAATTGTGTCATAAAGGGATGTACATTTCCATCCACACTTATTGACATGTGACTACAGAGTGCTAGAGATAGAGTTTGGCAAAGCCAAAGCATAGATCAGGGGTGGCCAAACTTGCTTAACATAAGAGCCACACAGAAGAAACATCAGATGTCTGAGAGCCACACGACATGAGCAGATATTACACACACGTTTTATTGGGAAATAGGCACATTTGCTTTTTATTAACAATAACATTAAATAAGACTGCCAGAAATAATAACCAAAGGGGTAAGAACAGATATTGATAATGATATTTAAAGAGACAAAGGCTTTCTCCAAGCTGGCCGGGGGGGAGGGGCTTTGAGAATGTATTTAACGTGGCTTTCTCTGCTCCCCCCCCCAACACACTTCAAGCCTGCCCAGGGAGGGGAGCACTGGTTGGGAAAGGGAAGACCGATCAGGGAAGCATGCCTCCCCTTCACTTCCCCAGCCACCCTGCCGGGAGCCACACAGTATGTGTGAAAGAGCCTCATGTGGCTCCCAAGCTGCAGTTTGGCCACCCCTGGCATAGATGAACCAAACCGGAACCTTGGCGTGTCCCTGCAGATTCATAGAATCATAGAGTTGGGAGGGACCTCCAGGGTCATCTAGTCCTACCACCTGCACAATGCAGGAAATTATCCCGCCATACCCCCAGTGACCCTCGCTCCATGCCCAGAAGATGGGAGAGGGGGAATCCTCCAGGATCCCTGGCCAAACTGGCCTGGAGAGAAATTGCTTCTTGACCCAAGTGTCGGCTTTGATCTTCTCTAGGGATGCTTTTGGATTTCTCATTCAAGTAGGGAGGGATGTTACAGGCACCAGGAGGCCATGTGATGTGTATAGGAAACAGTAGGTGATGATTGGCTTGCCCTTACCACCTGAGTTTCTGCCCAGTGGCTGTGGTTCTCTCTTGCAGCTGGCTCAGTAAGTAGGTTGCCAACTCCAGGTTGGAAATCCCTGGAGACTTGGGGGTAGAGCCTGGGGAGGGTGAGGTTTGGGGAGGGGAGGGACTTCATCAGGGTAAATGCCATAGAGTCCGCCCTCCACAAAACGCCATTCCTCCATGGGAACCGATCTCTGTCATCTGGAGGGCAGTTGTTATTTCAGGAGATCTCCAGACCCCGCCTGGAATTTTGAAGCCAAAAGTGAGAGATCGCGAGAGGAGATGGAAGTCCAAACAAAACATCAGTGACAAAAAATAATGAAGAGTCAATAAAGATATATATGTGAAATTGTTGACTGTAATAAATATAATTCTGTGGGAAATCTCTCCATGTTGACTCTCTGATATCAGAACCCAAGGTCTTCACATGGGATGTTTATGTCAAGGGTTGATAAGTGGGAATTGATAAGAATTGTAATTATTCCATGCCCAGATAAAGCAATCCTTGTGAAACGGATGTTTTTATTGCACAAAATGCGTTGTGTGTGAGCGATAAAAGAAGAGAGTTTTCCACAGAATTATAATTATTATAGTGAACAGTTTCGCATATATATATTTATTGACTGTTATTTCTTGTCACGGATGTTTTGTTTGGACTTCCTACCTGGAAGTTGGCCACCCTACCACATGGCCTTGCTTGACTCCCGGTGCTTCCGGTTTGGGTGTCTGACAGAGAGCCAGTTGTGCAAATCCAGCTGTGTCCTTGATGGAGGCCAAGAAGTAAATCATTAGCTGTTTCCCATTGGATTGGCCAATAGTCAGAGAGATGTCAATGCTGGTTGCAAGACGGCAGTGCAAGAACAGCGGCTGGCTTTATCGGGTTTCCTTGATGGGTTTTTGGGTGGTGGTGCGGAGCAAAGGAGCAGGCTCGTTTGGATCGAGGAGAAAAGCCCCAACGCTGCTGCCAAGAAGGAACCGGAAAGACATTAAATGGAGATCACCGTGCTGGCCAGAGTAAGTCCCCCTTCAGTTGTGGCTCTGTTAACATAATACATTCGCTGAGAGAGTCATGGATCCTTCCGGTTGCGAACTGGATTTCCGTGAGCTTCAGTGAATCGCTTCCTGGCTCTCGGTGAGCCTGTGTGTATGAAAATCCCCCCCCCCCCCCGGTCATTTCGACATTAACACCAGTGCTACAACAAAAATTATACCATGCCACCTTCTGTCCCCCTTCATTGCACTATTTCCACACTTACTTGAGAGTTATCTCCATTGGACATAGTGGGTTTGATGTGTGCCTCGGACTGTGACAGAAAAACTTCCCATCTGCCCAGATGCAACTGGATCCTGCAGTTTGGTGTAGTGGTTAAGTGTTAAGACTCTAATCCGGGAGAACTAGGTTTGATTCCCCACTCCTCCACTTGCACCTGCTGGATGACCTTGGGCAAGCCATACTTCTGGCACAGCAGTTCTTGAAAAAAGAGCTGTTTCTGTCAAGAGCTCTCTCAGCCCCGCCTACCTCATAGGGTGTCTGTTGTGGGGAGGGGAAGGGAAAGGAGTTTGTAAGCCACTCTGAGACACCTTTGGGTAGCGAAGGGCAGGGTATAAATCCAATCTCCTTCTCCTCCTCCTCCTCGTCTTCTTCTTCTTCATATTTTGTGAGCCTCTTGAAAAAAGTTCAGGAAACATACCGGTCAGGACAGTATTGAGTGGTGAGATGGCCCAGGCTAGCAGGATCTCGTCAGATCTCAGAAGCTAAGCAAGGTCAGTCCTGGTGAGTACTTAGATGGGAGACCACCAAGGAAGCCCAGGATTGCTACGCAGAGGCAGGCAATGACAAACCACCTCCTTATGCCTTTTGCCCTGACCTGGATGGCCCAGGCTAGACATATCTTGTCAGATCTCAGAAGCTCAGCAAGGTCAGTCCATTTAGTACTTGAATGGGAGACCACCAAGGAAGTCCAGGGTTGCTACACAGAGGTGGGCAATGGCAAAACACATGTGAACGTCTCTTGCCTTGAAAAACCTACAGGGTTGCCAGAAGTCATCTACGACTCGGTGGCACTTTCCGCCTGTTTAATTTCTCTGCTACGGGTTGTAAAAACTTTCAGCTGAAATTTGTACTCTAAGACCATATTTAATAACAGTCTTGCCCTACTTAGACTATGTTCCTTTCCTACTTGGAATTTGTAATTTTAGTTTGTCGGTATACAGCTGACACCAGGTTTACGGTTTCGTAAGATAATTACCCTCCGCTCCATAGCGAACTTATGAAGGGCTGGCAGCATTTCTAAATGTTTAATTTAGGAATAGAAGTTGTTGTTTGTAATCTTCTCCGTGCAAATGGCGCATAACAGCCGAAGCATAACAAAGAGGTCACTGCTCAAAGGAGTTTACAATCTGAAATCTGCTAGTGACAAAGGGAAATATCATTGGGGGCTCTGGCAAAAGCTTGGATTGTATCAAGATTCTGTGTCAAGCAAAGAGGGAGGATTTTGCCTCCTTTCATATTGATAAAGCCAGGGTCACCCAGTGGAATTGATGAATGGTGAGACTGGTGAACAGCGGATTTAAGGCAAAGCGGGAGGGACGAGGGTATGGATTTGGTGTCACGCTAATGTGTGATGTCACTCCCAGCATGAAACCAGAAGTCACATTATTGCATTGGTGCAACAGTCTAGGATACACCCAAAACTCAGTGGTTTAACCAGAGTTCAGGGCAAACCCTAGAGCATCTCCCCAACATGATTATGTCATGTCTGGTTGCCCACTGGAAGTGATGTCACATGTTGGTGCAACACCAAATATCATGGTCACTTCTTTCTTCTTCTTCTTTCTGAGAGAGACAGAGAGAATAATAAATATTTGTGTGTCAATTCTGTGGCTAGTGCTCACTGCTAGTGGACCTTTTCAGGTCCTGCAGTGGTAGTTTATTTATTTATTTATTTATTTATTCGACTTATTATACCGCCCTAACCCCTAGGGGTCTCTGGGCGATTCACAGGGGGTGTTCTAAGAACGTATTCATCCTGACTAAGGCCACATAGTAGGGGTGGGGGTTTCCTACCAGCACCCTTGGTGGTACCCGCTGTCGGCTTCCTCCTTTCTCCCGGTGGTTCTCGCGTCTCACTGGGACCGGCTTGCTTCATTGGTGGGACCGTCTCCGGCACGCGCCTCCGTGCCTGCTTCAGCCTTGGCTCTCGTCCTTGTTGGCTCCGCTGCACCCGCAATGCACGTCACCATGCGATTTCCTGGTCTCCACCGCCGTTGTCTGCCACCAGGGATCCCTCCACGTCATCCAGGCTCCGCCGCTGATGTCGCCGCTGCCGATGTTCTTGCCGCTGCTACCACTCCAACCACGCAAGACAGAGCTCACCATTTCTCCTAGTTCCCTCTATCACTGCAGACCTTCATGACGACCCCTATGCTGTTCCTCAGGCTCCATTGACCCAAAGGAAACAAATTTCAGGGGGCTCACCAGCAGGTACACAAGTAGTTGGATACATGCCAGGGAGCATATGAGCCCTTACTCACAGAAATGGTGACTAACATTGCTAACAGCTGGGGCCTGTTGATCTTCCAGAATTACAACTGATCTTCAGACTGCAGAGATCAGTTTCCCTGGAGAAAATGGCTACTTTAGAGGGCAGAGTCTATGGCAACACATTACTCCTGAGCTCCCTCCCCCTGCTGAAACTTCAACCCCCCCCAGGCTCTGCTCCCAGATTTCCAGGAGGTTCCCAACCTGGAGCTGACCCCTCCAACGGTGACTATCTTTCCCTGGGCCCTCCGGGACTGCCTAGTTGTCTCCTCTTTGTTCCCGAATCCTTTGAAAGTTTTACTCCTAGAGGCAGGATAAATTATGCAGCACAAATGGATGGCCTACAAAGGCACTTACTTTGCATAATTTATTCATCACACACAAACTTAACAGTTTTCTTGGCAGAAATTTGGACATTACGAAAAGCCCGGAATACAAACTCCTGTTTATTTTCTTTTCTCTTGCTGCAACGGACTAATGAGGCTAACCCCTCTAAATTATTACCAGAATACGGAAGTATTTTTGAGCTCGTAGAGAGTGCTCTTTAAAAAAAACACAACAACAACACACGGACACTTAAGATGCTGTACTCTTGAACTGTGCCGGTTCGTTGCACCTAGGGAGTGGAAGTTTGATCTTGCAAGGTGCTGAGCCTCCCGAAAAGTTTCTCTGGCCAGCTAATGGCAAGCACAGGGAAGGTTGCTGATGCTCATTCGGCTTCCAAAGAACATCACAGGACGGGGGCCAGAATGTAGCACGCAGGAGTCCTAATTGGCTTCTCTAAGTGTTCCCTGGAGCCAGAAGATTCGGTACAGCGAAAACTTCGCTCGCTGAACTTTTGGCGTTTTTGCAGTGTCACGAAGGAGCATCATTTAATTTGAAATGGACGGTTTATGTTGTAGCCCAAAAACACTGCTGAATGGAACTTAATGATAACGCATGAAGTGGCTTTATACTGAATCAGTCCCTGGGTCCATCAAGGTCAGTATTGTCCCTTCAGACTGGCTGCGGCTCTCCAGGGTCTCAGACAGATTTCACATCATCTACAATCTGATCCTATTATCATCTACAATCTGATCCTCTCTGCCCCTGTTGTTGGCCCTCTAGAGGAACTGGTTTGGCCACTGTGTGAGACAGGATGCCGGACTAGATGGACCACTGGTCTGACCCAGCAGGGCTCTTCTTATGAACTCAAAACCTGGAGACTTCTTCATGCCAAGCAGATGCTCTACCACTGAGCGACAGCCATTTCCCTGCTTACAGCAGCCCAACCTAGGCTTGCCAAGTCCCCCCAGGGTGCGGGGAAACCCCCACCGCAGAGGCCCATTCCCCGCCGCCGGCGGATTGGGCCCCAGGGGGAGCCCCACCCCGACATGCACGTCACCCGGAAGTGACATGACGACGCCGAGCACGCTGGGGGCAGGGCCACGGTCATCCGAGGGAAAACTCTATGGGCATAGGCCAGGAGTCCCCCGCTGCGGCGCGACACCGGACTTGGCAACCCTAGCCAAACCTGAGCCCAGCCTATGCAGTCTCTCTGTTTTGGCAGTATTTGGGGCTGCTGTCAAGGATCAGCATGACTGGGCAGCTGCTGAGGACTACAGCCTGATAGAGGGCCCACTGCTGACCATTGTTTGGTCCCTCCACACCCTGCGGGATATGCAACCGTTCCCCATTGGAAGTGGTGCATGGAGAAATGGGGCAAAACATGCTCTTGCATGCTCCTCTCGCCCCCATTGGTGCTAGGCAACCGAGATGATTTAGGGGGTTAGAGCACCTTCCCTATGAGTAGGATATGAGTTTCCCCCCCTCAAAACCATAGTTTGCCCAAATACACACACTTCCCCCGCAACATCCCTGATATGATGACATCACTTCCGGGTTACATCATTGCACCAGGGTTATGTTGGAAGTGGTGCATGGAGAAATGGGGCAGAACATGCTCTTGCATGCTCCTCTCACCCCCATTGGTGCTAGGCAACCGAGATGATTTAGGGGGTTAGAGCACCTTCCCTATGAGTAGGGTATGAGTTCCCCCCCCTCCAAACCATAGTTTGCCCAAATACACACACTTCCCCTGCAACATCCCTGATGTGATGACATCACTTCCGGGTTACATCATTGCATCAGGGTTATGTTGTGCAGTGACATCCCTGTTTAGAGGCGGGGCTTCTCCCACCTACCATCTGATCCACAGCAGGGTGGAGACCCCCAAACCAGGGGATCCCCCGCCCAAACCTGAGAACTGGCAAACCTAATATGATGAACTCCTGTATCTCCCCAACTGTCTGGCAGATTTTTCCTGCCAAATCTTCAGTTCCCCTCAGTGACTGAGTTGCCCTACAGTAGTGTGTATATATTCTTTGTCATAAAAGACTTGACTGTCCCACCCTATGTTTAGATATTTAGTTTAGGCTTTTTCTCAGCTCAGGAGCTCTCCTGAAAGTACAGGAGCTGTTCAATTTTAGGTTGCTGTTTTTTTTTAAAAAAAAACCTTGTGAAATGGCACTTGAGGCAAATTATCTTTCAAAAACAGAATACAGATTTTATTAAATAGGCAAGGAATGTGAGTATACTAGGAGTACTCAAGGTTTTGAGTTTGCTGAAGTAAAAAACTTTCTAATATATACAGAGTTGAATGCTTAGAACATTAAAGTGAGAGTATTTGTAGTTTTGGTTCAAGGCTTTCTAATTCTTTCTTTGAGAGGTACTTTGTTTAGTATATCTCAGCACTTACACAGTTCTTATTGATGTTTCTAGATTTCTTCTTTAAGAATTCTAGGTTTCCCTTTAGGCATTACAGCTTTTCACTAACTGCTGAGCATGCTCCCTCGAAGCTCTGGAGTCTTGTGAGCAAAAATTCTACATTGTGAGCTACTGGCATTAAAGTTGTCAGGGAGTGTTTTGGCTACTGCATAAATTTATTTGCTCTGGAGCCATCCTTCCTGAGCTAAGAGAAACATATGTGAGCTGGAGGCTAAAAAACTGTGAGCTAGCTCACACTAACTCAGCTTAGAGGGAACATTGCTACTGAGGCGTCTTAAGCTTCCTTTATTACAGACCAGGGTTCTCTTCTCAACCCCTTTCACTGGCAAGAAGTTGTTATTCTTCTTGTACCTAAGAAGCAATAACTCCTTTTACTATTCGACTTGTATGAGAGTTCTCTCTAATTACCCAGACCTTCTGCCAAATCCTTCTTTGGTATCCGTTGTCTATATAAAGCTGTTCTGAAGCTTTCCTGAATGAGAGTTGTTCTCCCTCAGAACAGTTTTAATATATTTAAGACAATGGGGTTTCTCTTCTTCTCTCTATAGAAGTACTTTTCTGTTGCCTGTCAGAAAGTACTTTTCTGACTGTTGTCTGTCAGAAAACATTGACTTCCAAATGTCTCTTCCTTCAGAAGTCAGACCTCTGGCTACTGATCCAGATGTTAGGTTGCAGACCAAGACTAAAAGTGTCTCAAAAGGCAAAAGCCCACTTTTCCCTCCAGCTGTTTTATTTCCTCTTTCGTCTGATCAATCAGAGATTGAGTAGAGCAGCCAATCACATAAGCTCTTCTCTCCAGGGAAGATTAACTCTTGAGCTCCCGGACTCTCTGACACAAGCAGCATTTTAAAAAGCCTGCTTTTCTTTGCAATCTGTCACACCATCCTTATACTCTAACGGGGTTATTTAGCAAAGTTTGGGTCCAGTGGTACCTTTAAGACCAACAAAGATTAATTCAGGATATAAGCTTTCATGTGCATGCACACTTCTTCAGATACATTGAAACAGATTTCTTCAAGCCTTGCATATAGGTGGTGGGGGGGTTAATTGCCGGGAAGGGCAAGTTAGAGTCGTTGAGATGCATAAGTAACTGGGTGAGATTAGATTAAAGCATTTGGTAACACCTGTAAACAGCAGCGAATTAACACACAGCAGCTTGTTATAGAAAGTTCCCACTATTTGGCTATATCGATAAAGTAAGACAAACCTTACAGGGAAAGCAGAATTTCTATACCATGTTGCTGGTAAGTCTGTCCTTGAGGACATCAATAATTAAATTTGTGATAGAACAAAGTTTGAGTCCAGTTCTTCAGATACCAGGCTTCCCAAGTACTTACCGTGATTTGGCGGGGGATGAAGACGTCTTCGCGCGATCATTCTTGCGGGGACAACAGACGTGCCGCACCATGCCGTCGCCAGGAAGTGACGCCGGGCGACGTTCTGGCAATGGAGCCAGAAACTCGATGGTACCATCGAGTTTTCATCCCCTTAGCCAGAGCGTCGGCCAGTGATATTTCCTGGCGACGGCATGGTGCGTTACAAGGAGAAATGTTCCGGCTGGGAAGCATGTGTCCCCCGCCGGATTGCGGTAAGTACTTGGCAACCCTATCAGATACATTGAAACAGACTTCCTCAAGCATTACATATAGGGAGATAGAGGGTGTTGGAAGGTCAGTTGCCAAGAAGGGCTAATTAGAGACAAGATATTGACCATTTGGAGGCAACTGAGTCTCGGCTACAAGGAAGAGTCAACACAAGTCCCAGGATATAAAACTGAAAATGGATGTATTTAGGAATGCTATGGGTTGAATTTGATAGACCTTTTCTACTAGTGGTGGTGTTTTCCTCCAATACAAGACTTTGGCTTGCAGGCTCCCATGTTCAGTGCCTGGCATCTTCAGTTGAAAGGCCATGTGAAAGACCTCTGCCTGAGACCTTGGGCTGTCATAGATGGCATGGTGGCTATATCACATTTGCGTTAAACTTGCTACCTCTCTCAGAATGTGCTCACGTGGGCTTTGGTGAAACGACAAGAGCCCATGCTCTGCAAACCCTGAACTTAAGCAAATACATAGCTGTGCCCTGGGAAATAAATATCTGAAAACCATTTCTGTATTCCTGGAGGCACGTCGATGAAAGGCTGTGTAATTCTGCAAGTGTGCCAGAGCCACTGGGATAGGGGAGGTGAGAGGTGAGGAGGGATGGGGGCCCCTGCCAGAAATATTTAAACAAGGGAGGCTGTCTGACCTTCAAGAACACCAATTAAGGCGGTCATTTTCTCCTGGATCTGCCAGCAGTTACCCAACGTGGGACCTGTGAGGCCTAGAACAGGTGATCCCACTTGTATTGTGGGTCAGGTCAAGTCAGCCTGGGCCCTGCCCTCCGATCCAGAAGAAGGGGCCACGTTGGTGTTGGCGGCATCCAAGTGACTGCCGTGATCCTGTGCTTGCATACATAATATGCGGCAATGGTGGTGGAGGAAAGTGCCATCAAGTCACAGTTGACCTATGGCGACCCCGTAGGGTTTTCAGGGCAAGAGAAGCTCAGAGGTGGTTTGACGTTGCCTGCCTCTGCATAGCAACCCTGGACTTCCTTGGTGGTCTCCCGTCCAAGTACTAGCCAGGGCCGACCCCGCTTAGCTTCCAAGATCTGATGAGATCGGGCTAGCCTGGGCCATCTAGATCAAGGATAAAGGCATACAGAGGTTGTCTGCCCTTGCCTGCCTCTGCGTAGCAACCGCGGATTTCCTTAGTGGTCTCTCGTCCAAGTTCCAGCCAGGTCCGACCCCGCTTAGCTTCCAAGATCTGATGAGATCGGGCTAGCCTGGGCCATCTAGATCAAGGATAAAGGCATACAGAGGTTGTCTGCCCTTGCCTGCCTCTGCGTAGCAACCGCGGATTTCCTTAGTGGTCTCTCGTCCAAGTTCCAGCCAGGTCCGACCCCGCTTAGCTTCCAAGATCTGATGAGATCGGGCTAGCCTGGGCCATCTAGATCAAGGATAAAGGCATACAGAGGTGGTTTGCCATTGCCTGCCTCTGCATAGCAACCCTGGATTTTCTTAGTGGTTTTTCATCCAAGTACTAGCCAGGGCCATCCCTGCTGAGCTTCCAAAATCAGGCTAGCCTCAACCGTCCAGGTCAGGGCCAAATGAAGTACTTGGGGGGAAAAGGTCATACCAATCAGGCTGGAGTGTGTTCTCTGAACACCTCATGGGTGCCACCTCTAGGGGGAGCAAGTCACATGCTACACGCACAGCCCTTGTGATGCTGCTAGCAAGGTTGTGAACTGGACAAAGGGGAAAGTGCCCTGTCCCTTTAATCGAGTGCTAATGAGTCGGAATGGGAAGAGGACTCTTTTCATGGCATGAAGGTTAAACAAGGTCACCCGTGATTGCTTGCAGATCAGATTGATAAGAAGAGGACAGCTAGGGGGCCCGTGTAAAAGCTGACAGCCTGGGTGATGGTAATTGTGCAACATCTGGACTGTGCAATCTGATAAGACTGTTAATAAGTCTCAGGTGTTCCTCTTTTGGGAAAGATCTTTCCCAAACTCATAAAAGTAGGGGAAATTCAGGGATAGAGATGGTGACGTGGGCAGTTTGGTGTAGTAGTCAGAAGCGCAGACTCTAATCTGGGAGAACTGGGTTTGATTCCCCCACTCCTCCATGTGCAGCTGCTAGTGTGACCATGGGTGAGTCACAAGTTCTCTCAGAGCTGTTTTCTCAAGGGCAGTTCTCAGGAGAGCTATGTCAGCCCCACCTACCTCACAGGGTGTCTGTTGTGGGGAGGGGAAGGGAAAGGAGTTTGTAAGCCGCTCTGAGACACCTTTGGGTAGTGAAGGGCTGGATATAAATCCAATCACTTCTCTTCTTCTTCATATGGTACACAGCAGTGTTGGTGTTGCACTGGAAAGCTTTTTGTTGCACTGGAAGAGCTAGACTGGAGTCCAGTAGAACCTTAAAGACCAATAATATTTTCAAGGTATAACCTGTTGAGAGTCAAAACTCCCTTCATTGGTGTGGCGGAACGGGTCAGCTCAGGCCCACAAGCCCTGTTCCACCCAGCCTTCCAAAGTTTCCCTGAAACTTGGAGATGGTTTTCTTTCTCTCTCAGGTAACCACTGCCATCACCTGAGTTTTGTAAGGAATTGCCCACTGGGAGGATCAAGACTCCCAGCTTTCCTTCCAAGTTCTGAGGCCTTGCCTCTGTGTCTCCCACTGCCTGCCACCTGGCCACCATGGGGACCGTTTACTGCCTTGTGTGCCACTGGAGGAATAGCCACTTGCCAACTGCCTGCCTTCCCCCTGGCACTCCTTTTAAAATACCCTGTCCAAGAAGGTGGAGGTCTATGCGGTACAGAGAACTACTACCAGCATCAAAAGCCATTAAGTATTTATTAAAGAGAAAATCGTAGAATGATAGAATCCTAGAATCACAGAGTTGGAAGGGGCCATACAGGCCATCTAGTCCAACCCCCTGCTCAGTGCAGGATCAGGCAAGAGCATCCCTGACAAGTGTTTGTTCAGCCGCTGCTAGAAGACAGCCAGGGAGGGGGAGCTCACCACCTCCCGAGGCAGCTGATTCCACTGTTGAACAACTCTGACATTAAAAAGTTTTTTCCTTAAGATCCAGCCGGTAGCTTCCCGCCCTTCATTTCAACCCAGTATTGTGAGTCCTCTCCTCTGCTGCCAACAGGAACAGCTCCTTGCCCTCCTCTAAGTGACAGCCCTTCACATTCTTAGAGACGGCAATCATGTCTCCCTCTTCAACCTCCTCTTCTCCAGACTGAACATTCCCAAGTCCCTCAGCCTTTCCTCTGCCTGCCTTCTTGAGGAAGATGCTTTGATACAGAGAGGGTGGAGTAAGCGGCAGTGTTCCCTCTCAGCTGAGTTAGTGTGAGCTAGCTCACAGTGTTTTAGCCTCCGGCTCACACATTTTTTTCTGAGCTCAGGAAGGATGGCTCCAGAGCAAACTAATTCATGCAGCAGCCAAATCGTTCACTCACAACTTTAATGCTAGTAGCTCACAAAGTAGAATTTTTGCTTGCAAGACTCCACAGCTTAGAAGGAGCATTGGACTCAGTGGCTATCTCTTTGCAGCCCGGCAGCTCAGACAGTCCCTAGAGCAAGGACTGGAGAGACTGGGCCTGGATTCCATGTTGAAATCCCTGCACCATCTGATATGTGGCTCTTTTTGTGTGTGTGTGATTTTGGGTTGCTTTGCAGATTTATTGTCTATTTGTTATAAGGTGTGTATATTGTTAGTTGCTTTGAACAGACTTGGAAATGTGGGGATACAATTTTTGAATGAATAAATTGTATAGAACTGGCATGCATGGATACATAGAGACCCAGTTTGGTGTCGTGGTTAAGTGCGCAGACTCTAATCTGGGAGAGCCGGGTTTGATTTCCCCACTCCTCCACTTGCACCTGCTGATGTGACCTTGGGTCAGTCACAAGCTCTGTCAGAGCTGTCCTTGAAAAAGAGCAGTTTCTATCAGAGCTCTCTCAGCCCCGCCTACCTCACAGGGTGCCTGTTGTGGGGAGGGGAAGGGAAAGGAGTTTGTAAGCCGCTCTGAGACTCCTTTGGGTAGTGAAGGGCGGGGTATAAATCCAATCTCCTCTCCTCCTCCTAAAGGCATAAGCACCATGGATGAACGGCGTAAAAGGAATAAGAGAATCATCAGTGTGGGGAGCTATAACCAATAGCCATGACAACATACAGAGTCAAATCCCAATAGCCGTATCAACTCGTCCCTGGGTCTATCAGTGGTCATTAGCCATAATAGTTAAATGGAACGTCCATGCTGAAAGCTAATGGTCCTTTGACTGACAGATGTGTGGGAGAAGAAAGCAACAGGCTCCAAAGGGGCTGGCCCCAAGTTCTAGGTCTGAGCCTCCCTCAGTGCCTGCTGAAGCCAGGTTTACTGAGGTTCAAAAGCGTTGAGGTTCATAATCGTTTTTAACAATTTACTTTGCTTTGATAGTTCCTAAGAGCGGAAATTGTAATAGATAAGATCTGAAATAGAGAATATGTTAATTGAAATGGTTACCTGAAAACTTGAAAGAGAAAATGTATAATGATAATGGGATAATAATACGGAAAGGAGGGGGGGCGAGCATTGCGGGAAGCCACCGAGAGGGGCGGGGGAGAGGAGATAAGAGAAAAGGATATTTGTCAAAAGAAAAGATGTCATGCTTAACATGTTATATCCAAAAATAAAAAGTTTGATTAAAAAAAAGCGTAGAGGTTCATCACAAGCTGATCTGAGAGAAGTAGGAACAGCAGAAATACTTGCACTATTTGGTGCAGATATATACATACGCCGATGCCTAAGGAACACATCAATAATTCAGTTTTTATTTCCCAAGATCTCCCTGCCTACCCTCGCCGTGTACTGCCATTAATTTAACAAATGACTTCTGGAAAGTGTCCCCTGGAAACCCAACTCTGTTATCGATACGGGGAACGCAGAACTTAAATTAGGCCCTGCGAATGCACGTCCCCAATGCTAAGCCTGGGAGCCGTCGTTAAAAAAAAAAAATCACTTCTCATTTTCAAATCATTTTAATAGACGGCGGATCGGAGCTGAGGGATAAAGCGAGCCTCAGACGCAATTCAGTAGGCAGTCAAAACGCCACTGATGGGAGGGTGATTATGCAGCTCTTCTCACTGCAGCTATTAAAGTCCCTTCTCTCCCCCGAGAAAGTGCTTTATCGATTGCAGCGTGACGTCGGTCTGTGTCTAAGTGCTGTTAGGATCTCGCGTGCATGGTTCTGAGTGCTAATTGGCTTTCGATTGAGGCGATCGTCCGCTTGAAACTTTTGCGGCACCTAAATTTAGCCACTTGTAGCGAAATACGGTGGGCGGATTTCTGTCGTTCTTGCTGGCCGGGCGGAACAGTCCCGGCCTAACACGTATTTTATTTCATGGCGAAACTTCGCTCGGTTGAAAATGCACTAGGCTGTAAAGAGGGATCTGTTGGGTCGAGGATGTCATATCTCCACTGACTCCTGGTCCATACTTGTGTGGATCTCCTGGAGTTACAGCTGATCTCCAGATTATACTGATCCATTTCCCTGGAGACAATGGCTGCTGTGGAGGGTGAGCTACATGCCATTATATTCTGCTTGGGTGTCCCTCAGCCTAAACTGCAGGTTCCACCCCATTAAATGGGCTATAAACATGAATAAAGAAGTGACTATGTCATCTTGGGAATATTTGTGGGAAAATTCAATGAAAATTTTGACATGTAATAACTTGAAAGAGAATTGTTTTAAAATGATGTATAGATGGTATATGACGCCAAAAAATAGCAAATATGAATGAAAATATGTCAAATAAGTGTTGGAAATGTAAGAAAAAAGAAGGCTCTTTTTACCATATGTGGTGGACATGTGATAAAGCTGTAGCCTTTTGGATGGAGGTCCATAATGAAATGCAAAAAATCCTGAAATGTACTTTTAAAAAAGAGCCAGAAATATTACTTTTAGGGCTCAAGATGGAAGAAGTAAAGGAAACAAAAAGGACATTGCTATGGTATTTGATTACTACGGCTAGAATGACAAATGCCCAATTTTGGAAGCAAGACAGAGTGCCAGAAAAATGGGAATGGATAAAGAAAATGCTTTTTATGCCAGAAATGGACAAATTGACAAGGAAACTTAACTATAAAGAAGATGAAGAATTTTTTACAGAATGGATGGACTTTAAAGAATATATATAGAGACTAATTGGGATGTTAAAAATAATTTACTTTGCTTTGATAATTATTGAGAGCAGAACTGGGAAAAGAAATTGATTGAATAGATGAATTTAATGTTACCTGAAAAATTGACAATGAACAATATAATATAAATTGAGAGTTGAATAGTAAAAGGGAAAGGGGGGTGGGAGCATTGCGGGAAGCCACGAGATTGGGGGGGAGATATGAGAAATGGATATATGTTAAAAGAAAAGATATAAGTTCTGAACATGTTGTTATATCCAAAATAAAAGTTTGATAAAAAATAAATAAACTGCAGGTTCCACCCCAAAATCACCAGGAATTTCCCAACCCACAGTTGGCACCCCTAGAAGCAATCTGTGACAGGTTCTCATATTGTGAAAGCACAGACCGGCCTCTGTCCCTGAACTGCTCGGGAGGCTGGCGTTCGATCGCAGTGCTTTCTCAAGGGTTGCAACAGTTCCACTGTGCCTTTTCAGCACTTCGCAGCTAAGCTCTTAATTGTCCAAGGAGGAGTGGAGGGTGCTCTTTCACAACCCTTTTCTTTTGCGCGCCCCTGTGATGTAACTCATGCCTTGCCGGGGGAGCCACTCCGGGACCAAACAAGCCCGAGCAACAGCTTTCTAGACCTTGTTGATCAGGTCAAGGATTGCGACAGGATTCATTACTAGCAACTTCCCCGAGTCTGGAGTGCCAGCAAGCGGTGCTGCCCTTTTCTTTGTAAGGTTGCTCCCAGGGGGCAGAGCTGGAATCGTTTTCTCTGACCCAAGAATCTGAGATAAAGGTTTGCTCTGTCATGACTTATGTTTCAGATGCAGGTTGCAAGAATCTGTTGATGTCATTTTGATGGCACCGTGCTTGTTTCTCTTTGTTTTGCTACGGCTTATTGTCTTTTAGATGGTGTTTCAGTGGATGGCTGCTAGTAGGCTTGCCACATCTCAGAGAGTCACATTGGTGTACTGGTCAAGTGCATGGACTCTAATCAGGGAGAACCAGGTTTGATTCCCTACTCCTCTACTTGCAGCTGCTGGATGACCTTGGGCAAGCCATAGTTCTATCAGAGCTCTCTCAGCCCCACCTACCTCACAAGGTGTCTGTTGCGGGGAAGGGAAGGGAAAGGAGTTTGTAAGCTGCTCTGACACTCAGAGTGAAGGGTGGGGTATAAATCCAATCTCCTCCTTTTCTTCTGGGTAGGGAACTTCCTGGTGACTTGAGGTTGGAACCCGGGGTAGGTGGGATTTGGGGAGGGATTAGATTAGATTTCAGATTTTCCTGCAAACCTGGGGCTTTTATCAGGTTTGTAGAATGATCCACTTTGTCTGTCCATGGCACCAATCTCACAGATTGAGAATTAGATGTATTGATAGTTCTACAGATTGGGCCATGTTGAGAATTAGAGTGTACTAATAGTTCTACAGATTGGGCCATGATGAGAATTAGTTGTATTGATAGTTCTACAAATTGGGCCATGTTGAGAATTAGATATGTTGATAGTTCCACAGATCGGGCCATGTTGAGAATTAGATATATCAATAGTTCCACAAATTGGGCTATGTTGAGAATTAGAGATATTGATAGTTCCTCAGACTGGGCAATGTTGAGAATTAGATGTATTGATAGTGATACTGACAAATCTGTTCACATATATAAAACTTTATCTATCCTTCCTTGTTGTATCTCTCCCTTCCCCTAAAGACCTAAGGGTGGTTTACATGGTTTTCCTGAGCCCCATTTAGTTGTACAACAACCCTGTGGAATAGGTTTGGGGTATGAGAAAGTGAGCAGACCAAGGTCATCCTATGAACATAGATTTGAACCCAGTTCTCCCTGTCCTAGTCTGATGGGTTACCTGACAACACCTAAATGATATTCTGGAGGGGTACAGAAGACATATTAAATGAAATCAGTACTTTGCCACAGTGCATTTTAGGCTGAAAAAGGCCTTCTTTTCAAAAGATTTTTTTAAAAATGCTAAACTTCTTGTTAAAATTTTTTAAGAGAGACATTCCAGTACGTGATTACAATCAGGGAATAAACAGAAATCCCTGAAGAACTACAAACTGTCTCTAAAAAGTGCTTTTATAAGTAAAGCTGTTTAGCAATGGTGTGATGGTGAAATCCTAGTGCAATTCATCTTGGTAAAGGGGCGAGATGCGTCGCGGTGGGCAAATACACTTGGATTCAAGTAAGCAGCCATGTTGGTTTGAAGCAGCAGAACAAAGTCTGAGTCCAGTGGCACCTTTTAGACCAACAAAGTTTTATTCTGGGTATAAGCTTTTGTTTGCATGCACATTTCTTCAGATACATTGAAACAGAAGTTACCAACCTTTACATATAGGTAGCAGCTGAGGAGGGTGTTGCTAGGAAGGGCCAATTTGAGTCAAGATGCTTAAATGAGCAGTAAATATAGCTCAGACTGGCTGAAGGTGATTGATAAGTCCCGTGAATGGCAGCAAATTAGCATACAGAGTAATAAAGGAATTTGCAAACAATGGAACCCCCAGTACTTAACAGAGACACGGGTTTCTTATCTGACTACACATGCTAACTTTATTCAGTTCTTGCATCTGTTTGTGAATTGCTGTGTTATGCTGTATGCTAATATGTAAAGGTTGGTGACTTCTGTTTCAATGTATCTGAGGAAGTGTGCGTGTGCACAGGATAGCTTGACTTGCTTGCAAAAAATAAAATTAAATTAAAATTTAAAAACAAACAAACATGGAGATTTGACTTTCTGATTTGTCGGTTGAAATAATATGGATGAGAAATATGACACTATTCTCTGCTCTTATTATCCAACTTGGCATTGTGAAACTCACTCCCCTGTGAAGCTCCCCTTCTTTTGCCAATTTGAATGCATGAATACATGAAGCTGCCTTTTACTGAGTCAGATGATTGCTTTATCAAGGTCTGTAGTGTGTACTCTGAGTGGCAGCTGCTCTGTAGGGTTTTGGGTAGAGATTTCACATCATCTACTAGCTGAACCTTATAACTGGAGATACCAGGGATTGAACCAGGGACCTTCCATGTGCCAAGTGGATACTCTACCATTGACCTGGGGTTGCCAACTCTGAGTAAGGAAATTCATGGAGATTTAGGGGCGGAGCCTGGACAAGGCAGGGTTTGGGGAAGGAAGGGACCTCAACAGAGTATGATGCCAAAGAATCCACCCTTCAAGCATCCATTTTCTCCAGGGAAACTGATCTCTGTCATCTGGAGACCAGTTGTGATTCCAGGAAATCTCCAGTCTCCACCTGGAGGTTGGCAACCCTACACTGACCCATAGCCATTTTCCCCCTTCCAGGGTCTGGTGTGCACTATGCTTCTTTCGATGAAATATTTGATCCAGGGTTAGTAAAGTCAAAACAGTTTTAATCTTATATTTTGTACTGCTGTGTCTGATTCTTGGCTTTATGATTAAATGACTGTTTCTGTTTGTTTGGTTGCTACAAATGGGTGCGAACTGCTTTGAAAGTATTCTCTGTACAACAGAGTATGGATTCTGTCAACAAGAAGAGGAAGAGATGGGTTTTATACCCCACTTTTAGAAGTCTCAAAGTAGCTTACAATCTCCTTCCCTTCCCCTCCCCGCAACAGGCACCTTGTGAGGTCAGATAAACAAGGCAAACAGCTAAATGTGCATCTTTATACAGCAGATGATTAAGGGTCCCCCCCCTCTTCTTTCTATCCTTTTCTTCAGGGTAATTCTGGCCTGGGTTTCAGCATTGCCGGAGGAACAGATAACCCACACATCGGGGACGATCCCGGGATATTTATTACCAAGATTATACCAGGAGGAGCTGCAGCAGAGGATGGTAGACTCAGGTAATAATTTGGTCATAAAGCATTGTGCGAAACCCTCCGAGAAATTTCCCTACTTGTATCAGATCCCTTGTGGGCTTGGGTTCTACTGAGGAAAACCTCCAGATCTCTTAAAAGCTACCCATTTGGCATAGCCCCAGGGGTAACATAGGGCTTTGTGAAACCAAATTCTTGGATGTTTTGTCTGGGGAGGAATTTCCAAATTTGCTTTTTTTAAATAAGTTTTTTTTAAAAAAAATCTCAAGAAAAAGTGGGATACAAAAGGGAAAAGGGGGTAGGGGAGAATAGGAATTCATCAAAAATGATCAAATATTATGAATAGTTACATACAACATATTTCAAATATGGAAGCAGATAATAAAACATTATTTCAGTGTTCTGGAATGAGTACTGTTCTTTAAAAGAATAGGCAAAAAGCTTCTTAATATTAGCAATGATCTATTCCAAATTTGCTTTGAATGTTGCCTTTAAATATATATATATATATATATATATATACATAGTGATGCCTAATAGTTGGTTTCATGGCTAGATGATAACCCACATTACTTCAGAGTAGCAGATACAATGCCTGTGGCCTCTGCGATCCTTCAAACCCTGCGATTGAGATCCAAAGAGAAAACATACAAATGTGAGAGAAAGCTTTGGGAGAGCAGAAGTCGATCTGACTTCAGGAGTTCTACTCCCAAAAGGGACAAGGGCTATTTTTGTAGGAAAAACCCAGCAGGAACTCATTAGCATAATTGGCCACACCCAACAGCAGAAACGTATTAGCATATTAGGCCACACCCCTGACAGCACAGCTCATTAGCATATGAGGCCACACCCCTGTGTTACCAGAAGTGTACTCATCCAGCCACACCCACCTTTTGCTTCTTATTCTGTTTACCTTGTTGTCAAAACCCAGGGCTTTTTTTGCAGCAGGAACTCCTTTGCATGTTAGGCCACACACCTCTAATGTAGCCAATCCTAATGAGTTCCTGCTGTTGGGTGTGGCCTATTATGCTAATGAGTTCCTGCTGGGCGTGGCCAACTCGGGAGCCAGCCGGAACTCCGTTCCTGTGCGTTCCTGCCCAAAAATAGCCCTGTATATATATAATCTCTGGAATGATACTCCATGGCTGGTTTTTCACTAATATTTTGCTCTGCCTTGGTGTCCTTAGTGCAGTGCTGTTCACAGAAGCTTCCACTCAACAACTTATTTGTCTTTTTGGCAGTCCATAGTATCTGTAAAATTCTCCTCCAACGCCAAATTTCAAACGAATTGACTGGAATGCCTCTTTTTGTTTCCATTTTACAATTTTTTTCCTGTCTTTCTGCTCTCCCAAAGTCCACCGGAGTGGCTAACAAATTAAAGCCTACACATTAAAATCATTAAAACCAACCAAACCCCATCCTCATTAAAACTCTTAAAACCAGAGCTAAAGTACTTACACAATAAAAACAGTGTAAAACATTGGACAGGAAGGAGTGATCACTGACAGAATACTAAACAAAACAAAAAAAATCTGTCACCCACTGGCACAAGATGACAACAGAAGAGGACAGATGATTCTCCCTGGGGAGAGTGTCCCAAACTTTTGGTCCCACTACTGAGAAGACGCTTTCCTGGGTTGCCACCTGCCTAATCTCAGAAGGGCACCTGAAGTAAGAAGAAGAGATTGGATTATACCCCACCAGGCCCGTAGCTATCAAAGGGCCCATGGGGCCCACCCACCCCCCGTGGTTTTTGCGGGCCCCTCCCCCGATCCTCAGCTTTATTTGGAATAGTGGGCGGGCTCTAAGGAAAGAGCCCGCCAAATACAAGTTTAAGCCAGCCACCCCGCCACTTCCTCCATCTCCAAGCAAACTGCAGCAGCAGCAGCAGAGTATGAGGATCTGAGCCTTCTGCTTGTCCACCAGCACAGCCCCGGGCCATAGCTCCCCCTCCGCCTTCTCTTTCTCTGTTGGACAATCGGACCCCGGCAGCTCCGCCTTCAGCAACTCAGCAGTCTTGGAGGAAGTCTCTGCTGAGCCTGGTGACCTTCCGTGGGGCCGGGCTGGCCGGGGTTTGTTGTTCCCAGCATCCATTCCTCCCTCCGCCATTGTGCAGCCTGCAGTCCAGGTAGAGACCAGAGGGGCTGATGTGGGGGGTGGGGGGCCCTCCTCCAATGTTGTTGTTGTTCAGTCGCACAGTCGAGTCCGACTCTTCGCGACCCCATGGACCAGATCACGCCAGGCCTTCCTGTCTTCCGCCGTCCTCTGAAGTTTGCTCAATTTCATGTTTGTTTCATCTATGACACTGTCTAACCATCTCATCCTTTGCCGTCCCCACCTTCTTTGACCTTCAATCTTTCCCAGCATCAGGGTCTTCTCCAGTGAGTGCTCCCTTCTCATTTGGTGGCCAAAGTATTTGAGCTTCAGTTTCATTATCTGGCCTTCCAGGGAACAGTCAGGGTTGATTTCTTTTAGGATTGACTGATTTGATCTTCTTGCAGTCCAAGGGACTCTCAAGAGTCTTCTCCAGCCAGCACCATCGTTCAAAAGAATCTATTCTTCGGCGCTCGGCCTTCCTTGTAGTCCAACTCTCGCAGCCATACATGACTACTGGGAATACCATTGCTTTGACCATGCGGACGTTTGATGGCAGGTTGATATCTCTACTTTTTATCATGCTGTTTAAATTCGCCATTGCTTTCCTCCCAAGGAGCAGGTGTCTTTTAATTTCATGGCTGCTGTTGCAGTCTGCGGTGATCTGGGATCCCAGGAACGTGAAGTCTGTCACTACTTCCACGACTTCCCCTTCTATTTGCCAAGGAGTGATGGGGCCGGATGCCATGATCTTAGTTTTTTTGATGTTGAGCTTCAAGCCCACTTTTGCGCTCTCCTCTTTTACTCTGAGCAAGAGGCTCTTTAGGTCCTCTTCACTTCCTGCCATTAGAGTGGTATCGTCTGCATATCTGAGGTTGTAGTCTCATGTAAATAAAACACAGCATGGGCCTGTGGGCATCTTTGGAATTCTGATGGGGGGGAGGGTGCAACAAAATTGCTGCCTTGGGATATGAAGCCAACCACAAAATGGCAGCTGTGGATGGTGGAGGCAGAGAGATCCAATCACATGGGGGAATAGGGGTAATTTTTAAAAAGACCCCAGGAAAGAGATGAGTCCTGGTGGCTGCTGCCTGCCCTAAACTAAGCCTCCATCTCCAGTACTTTGGTTTGTGTGAGGATGGAGGTGGATTGCGGGGGGGGGGGGTATTTCCTCTGAATCTGCCTCCCTTGCTCTTCCAGCATGGCATACTTAGGGGCTTGGCTGGGCCCTTGTTTCAGTTCAGGGGCTTCTCTAGTTGGAATTGCAAAGCTGATTTGGCTTTAAGTAGTTTGGTTTGTGTGAGGATGGAGGGGGATTGGCGGGTAGTTTTGTGCAATAAACCACTTACAAGGAGATTTTAATAAGCAATGATCAAGCTTACAGAAATAGCAGGCTAAGTGCCCGCCTGCTGGGTCTTGAACACACACACACAAAGCGAAACGTATCTAGACCTTGAGACGAGACTAAGCATCTTGTATCCAAGGTGCTGGCTACCAGTCAAGAAATCATTAATCAAGCTCCCCCATACACTAGGATGAGCCAGGCCATCTCACACCTGGTGTCTAGTGGTGAGAGCAAACAAATCAGGCTTCCTAGATGAGAGCTGCGAATAAGCTTGAGAGCAGAAGAAGATGGCCGTCCCCTCACAGGACTCAAGGCGACTAAAAGGTCAAGCACCAGCCTGTAACAAAGATGGAATAAACACAAGCTATATACTCCATAGTGGTTGGGCGGGCTTATCAGGGAGTAGGTGGTCCTTGAGGTAGGTTGGTCCTAAACCAGATAAGGCTTTACAGATCAGCACCAGAACCTTGAAATGGTGCCCAGAATTTGAATGGGAGTCTATCTTGTAGGTCTTGCATGTGACTAATGATCTGAGTTTGGATTCAGGGAATTGTCAGATCTCAGAAGCTGAGCAGGGTCAGTCCTGGTTAGTACTTGGATGGGAGACCACCAAGGAAGTCCAGGGTCGCCATGCAGAGGCAGGCCATGGCAAACCACCTCTGAATATAGGCATATATGCAAATATATGTATGTGTAGATATGCAGTGAAAAACCACACACCTAACTGCTCTGCCTACCTTTAAAAAAAGAAAGGAAAGGAAAGAAATTGGGCAACTGAATTGATCGCTGGGGTAAAGCGAGGGAATCCATTTTCTCTCATTGCCATCCTTCACAGTGACTCACTCTGTCTTCTTAAATGAGATTCCTGCAGGAGCAGATCAAACTCTCAGAGAGGAACGTATTGCACAGAAACGGTGCACCTTGCGGTCCAGCCCACTGGGGTCGGGATGACTCAGCCAGTTGGGAAGGGGATGCTGTGGAGGAGCTAATTGCAGACCAACACAGAGCAGGGCTCTGTAATGTGCGGGATTTGAGGAGTCTTGCTGCGACAAACAGCAGGCCTGAAGATAAGGCTGCAATTGACTTTTGAAAGCTCGACTCAGGGCTGCGGAGAAGCCACTGGGTAACACTTCCCTCTGAATGGCAGGACGTGGCTGCTCTGTGGGGAAGTGCATGCGTGGCACATGCCTCAGGTTCTCAGCTTCAGACCCAGGCAAGGAGAAGGGCTGTGGCTCAGGGGCAGAGCGTCTGCTTGGCATGCAGGAGGTCCCAGGTTTGATCCTCAGCATCCCCAGGAAGGATCAGATAGTAGACGATGGGAAAGGCCACTGCTTGAGAACCTAGAGAGCCACTGCCAGTCGGAGTAGACCAGGGGTCCAATGCTCCCTCTAAGCTGTGGAGTCTTGTGACCAACAATTCTACTTTGTGAGCTACTGGCCTTAAAGCTGTGAGTGAGCAATTTGGCTACTGCATACATTAGCTTGCTCTGGAGCCATCCTTCCTGAGCGGAGACTCACAAGGTGTCTGTTGTGGGGAGGGGAAGGGAAAGGAGTTTGTAAACCGCTCTGAGACTCCAAGTGAAGGGCGGGGTATAAGTCCAATCTCCTCCTCCTCCTCCTCCTCCTCCTCCTCCTCTTCTTTTCTTCTTCTTCTTCTTTTTCTTCTTCGTTATGCACCACTAGGTGGTGAGCTAGACCTGTCTTTTTTAAGGCAAGAGACCTTTCAGAGGTGGTTTGCCATTGCCAGCCTCTGTGTAATGACCCTGGTATTCCTTGGAGGCCACCCTTCCCCATACTAGCCGAGGCTGACCCTGCTTAGCTTCCGAGATCTGACAGGATTGGGCTGGCCTGGGCCATCCAGTGTTCTGATTCAGTATAAGGCAGTGGCATGTGTCCATGTGCAGTCCGCAAGAAGGACCTCAGGATTATTCCTCAAGTGCTGCAGCTGTTAGATGGAGTCAGCAGATGGTGAATAACAGAGGCACGTTTTTCCTTGATAAGATTATTTCTTTTAATTCGGAATTGTTTCTGTTCGTTTTGTGCCATGATGTAGCAGGGTTATGTGGAGTGGCATTCTTTTTCTCAAACTTGCTGTTCCCCAGAGAGCCAGTTTGGTGTAGTGGTTAAGTGTGAGAACTCTAATCTGGGAGAACCACGCCTCCACTTGCAGCTGCTGGATGACCTTGGGCAAGCCATAGTTCTGTCAGAGCTGTTGTCTCAAGGGCAGCCCTCGAAAGAGCTCTCTCAGTCCCACCTTCCTCACAGGGTGTCTGTTGTGGGGAGGAGAAGGGAAAGGAGTTTGTAAGCTCCTCTGAGACTCGCTTGAGTGAAGGGCGGGGTATAAATCCAATCATCATCTCCTCCTCCTCCTCCTCCTCCTCCTCCTCCTCCTTCTTCGCCATGGCTTCATCTTAGTCTCTTCTTCACTTTTCAAAAGAAGATGATCTTTCCTTTTGATTGAAAACAAATCAGACGGGATCATAGTGCCCCTGTAGAAATCTATGGTGTGGTGTCATTCAGAATACTGTGTACAGTTCTGTCACCGCACCTTAAAAATATAGTATAGCATTGGAAAAAAAATGCAGAAAAGGGCAACTGAAATGATGAAGGGTATGGAACACCTTCCCTGTGAAGAAAGGTTAATGAGGTTAGGGCTCTTTAGCTTGGAGAAATGGTGGCTAAGGGGTGAAATGATAGAGGTTTACAAAATTATGCCTGTGATAGAGAAGGTAGAGGTACTTTTCTCCCTGTCTCACCATACGAGAACTCGTGGGCACTCAATGAAATTAAGGAGCAGTAGGCTTAGAACAGATAAAAGTACTTTCTCACCTAAAGAATAATTAACATGCAGAATTGACTGCCGAAGGAAGTGGTGTCGGCAACAAGCATAGACAGCTTCAAGAGGGGATTGGATAAACATCTGGAGCAGAGGTCCATCAGTAGCTATTAGCCACAAGGTATAGATTGAACCCTCTGTCTGGGGCAAGTGATGCTCTGTATTCTTGGTGCTTGGGGGAGGGCAACAGCTGGAGGGCTTCTGGAGTTCTGGCCCCACTAGTAGACCTCCTGATGGTGTCTGGTTTTTGGCCACTGTGGGACACAGATTGTTGGACTGAATGGGCCATTGGCCTGATCCAACATGGCTTCTCTTCTGTTCTTATTTCTCTTTAGTTTCTCTATGTAGTTTTCTCTTACACTTCTGTGCATCTTTTTGTAACTTCAGCTCTTCAGTTGTTTTATGTTTCACACCAGAGGATGAAGCTCTAGCAGGAGGATAGCAAAGTTTGAAAAGACAGGGCTGGCCTCTGAACATGTGCAGGATGAAATTCTGCAGGACCTCCCTTTGTGCTCCTCCTCTCTTCAAATTTCTCTTTTGTTCAAAATGGAATTAATTTGAGAAAGGCTTCAAACTCCCAAAAGGGGGAGGGGGAGATTGACTGCTGGATTTCCCTGAGAAATTGGATAGAAAGGCATTGAGAGAATCTCTCATAACAATGTGAGTTGTGCGCTGCCTCCAGAAGTGTTTGTGGAGTGGCATCACATCCGTCTGCCAGATCAACGAATAAGTACAGTTCCTTTTCTGCCGTAGGATCTTTGGCCACACATGTTCCAGTTCCAAGACTGGGGAAACCTCTATTTTGCAAGAGAACAGACAGGTTGTATTGGACCGCCTGGCCCATTGGTTCTTTGGGTTGGCTCCTGGAGTCTGGATCACATGTCAGGGTTGCCGGGCCACCAGGGTCTCTTTAAATGCCTTCTGAGTTCATGTGCCATGTAATGACAGTGGCATAACTTGGTGAGTGAACTTCACAAGAATTTAAAGAGACTGTGGTCTCTTTAGATGCCTTTTCCCCTGCATTGGTTTCCATGGAGAATGGGGGCACCTTTTTTGGGTGTCCACAGAATTGGACCCTTGGTCCAATCTTTTGAAAACTTAAGGGTTTGCCTTTTTTTTTTTTTAAGGAGAAGCACCAGCAGCTATGCCGCAAATCTTGCGCCGCTGTCTCAAAAAAACAGCCCCACCGGGCCCTAAATACGCCCAGATTGATTCTCCATTATACCCTATTGGGGTGGTCCTCATAGGTTATAATGGAGCTGAATAAATCCAGGTTTCCTGAATATTCACCCGAATCCCAGTACAATACCAATATTGGTATTTGGGAACATTTGGAATACTGATATCTTTCAGTCCAACAGACCCAAATTGGGGGGAAACAACCTTTGGTGTAGTGGTTAAGTGCGCGGACTCTAATCTGGGAGAACCGAGTTTGATTCCCCACTCCTCCACTTGCACCTGCTGATGTGACCTTGGGTCAGTCACAAGCTCTGGCACAGCTGTCCTTGAAAAAGAGCAGTTTGTGTCAGAGTTCTCTCAGCCCCACCCACCTCACAGGGTGTCTGTTGTGGGGAGGGGAAGGGAAAGGAGTTTGTAAGCCGCTCTGAGACTCCAAGTGAAGGGCGGGGTATAAATCCAATCTCCTCCTCCTCCTCTTTTTTTTTTTTTTTTTTTGCACACCCCTACTGGAGACCAGTTGTAATTCTGGGTGGTATCCAGCCACCACCTGGAGATTGGGAACCCTACTGTGAACCCAAAACTGTGAGCATATATGCGTGTCCAACTGCTTAACCCGACCACTGCTGGCAATCCTGTTAACTCCACCATGCTGTTCTGATTTGATTCGACCTCCTCTAACCACCTTAGCCCAGTGCCTAATTTAGCAATTAGTTAATCAAAGAGAGGAGGCCTTCACCCCATTAAAAGCCACCCGCTTGCTTTGCAGGTGGCCGTAAATTAGACACTCTGTTAACAGATGTGTATGCTGCCTTCCTCGCTTTGTGTTGGGAAGTTTATGAGCTCATTAACAGATAGTTTCAGATATCTGGGCATTTTTTGGCTTGTTTTTTCTTTTCTTTTGCTGCCAACTCAAGAGAAACAATTCTGGCGCCGACCCAGCTCGGGAATTTCATAGGGGAAACATTTTGGAACAAAATTCCAATTCACTGTACATGAGAGTGTAATAAAAATAAATCCAAATGGCCTCTTAATGATGCATTTGAAGCGTTCGTTATACCGGGGCAACTGTTGGTTCTTTTAATTGCGAGCGGATATCTGCAGTGATGGGGCTTGCAGCTTGCTCTTCTCCTTGCTCTGCACCCAGGAAGTGAAAGGAACTCTGTCTAGATCTTTGCTTTGCTATTAAAAATATATATATATTTTCACTTTTTATGTCCCTGTGAATGTAAGGCTGTATGGCCATGGTCTTGGCATTGTAGGACCCAACATTTCACCAGCAGCTGTGACTGGCATCCTTAGAGGTATAACACAGAAAGATGGAGTACTCTTTGTGTCCAAGTGAGAAGAAAAATGGTAAACAGGTAATTTATATCTACTCAGGAACATAGCCTAACTCAAACAGGACACAGTATCGTATTCCAAGACACTGAAAGGCTGGACAACACATCCAATTTCCATGTCAGATTACACAGGGAAACCATTGAAATTCATAAGCATAAACACAATTTCAACAGGAAAGAAGAGAGTTTAGTAATGCCACACAGCCCACCTCCCAAAGCAGTAAATGTTTTAAAGAAATAGGAAACAAATAAGCGATCTTTGTCATCAGTCGTAATCCCAGGAGATCTCCAGCCCCCACCTGGAGGCTGGCGACCCTATCTGAACAAGGGTACTATCTTCGGCCAGCAGGTGAAGACCTTTTTTTTTGTTCCACCTGGCATTCCCTTACAAACCCTCCTTCCTGGTTATGTTTTTAATGGTTGTTATATAAAAGGGTGGGGAGGGAAGATGGCGAGGTATAGCCAGATCTCGTCACATTTCAGAAGCTAAGCAGGGTCGGTACTTGGAAGGGACACCACTGAGGAAGGCTCCACAGAGGAGGGCCAGGGCAAACCACCTCTGCTTCCCATGTGCCCCTAGAGCCCCTAGAGCCCCTTGCTGGGGTCACCACAGGCCCAAAGCCAGGATTTTTTAATTTGGGGGAGGCTTTAAGAAGAGAAGAGACTGGATTTATACCCCGCCCTTCACTACCCGAAGGAGTCTCAGAGCCGCGAACTGATTTTGGAGCGTGTGGAATGTTCTAGAGAAGTGCCACCACCATTCGGCTTTTATTTATAAGGGAGATTCCAAAGCTATACTCCCTCTAAGCTGTGGAGTCTTGTGAGCAAAACTTCTACTTTGTGAGCTACTGGTGTTAAAACTATAAGCTAGCGATTTGGCTACTGCATAATTTAGTTTGCTCTGGGGCCATCCTTCCTGAGCTAAGACAAAAATGTGTGAACCGGAGGCTAAAAAACTATGAGTTAGCTCACACTAACTCAGCTTAGAGGGAACAGTGTTGTTGTTTTTAAATCCTTTGGCAGTGGGAAGTACAGGTTGCCTGAGGGAGTCTCCCACCATAGTGAGAGACTTGGCAAACCTAAATCTCACTCCCCTTATTGCCGGCGAATGGATGGCCCGTTAGTGTTTCCTTAAATAGAGGCCTCCCCCAGCAGAGGTCAGGCAGCAGCTATTCAAATTCAAATTCACCCAGGCACTCAATCACAGGCAAAACAATGCCCCTTCCACTTCCTCTCAATTACAGGCAATCCCAGTCAAACAGTGCCCGTTCCTCTCCCACACTCAATCAGCCAGGACTCTGCAAGAACTCTAAGTGCTTCCACACACTGCTAAACACAGTTTTCCCACAAAATATCCTTAGCTGAATTCTCTCAGCTGAAAGCAAGTAAAAGAAACCCACTCACCTCTCTCACAGCTCTCTCTCCTGCTCCTGCTCAGAGCTCAGCTGGTCTCCTCTGCCTCTGGCAAGGTGCTTCCTTAAATAGAGGCCTCCCCCAGCAGAGGTCAGGCAGCAGCTATTCAAATTCAAATTCACCCAGGCACTCAATCACAGGCAAAACAATGCCCCTTCCACTTCCTCTCAATTACAGGCAATCCCAGTCAAACAATGCCCGTTCCTCTCCCACACTCAATCAGCCAGGACTCTGCAAGAACTCTAAGTGCTTCCACACACTGCTAAACACAGTTTTCCCACAAAATATCCTTAGCTGAATTCTCTCAGCTGAAAGCAAGTAAAAGAAACCCACTCACCTCTCTCACAGCTCTCTCTCCTGCTCCTGCTCAGAGCTCAGCTGGTCTCCTCTGCCTCTGGCAAGGTGCTTCCTTAAATAGAGGCCTCCCCCAGCAGAGGTCAGGCAGCAGCTATTCAAATTCAAATTCACCCAGGCACTCAATCACAGGCAAAACAATGCCCCTTCCACTTCCTCTCAATTACAGGCAATCCCAGTCAAACAATGCCCGTTCCTCTCCCACACTCAATCAGCCAGGACTCTGCAAGAACTCTAAGTGCTTCCACACACTGCTAAACACAGTTTTCCCACAAAATATCCTTAGCTAAATTCTCTCAGCTGAAAGCAAGTAAAAGGAACCCACTCACCACTCTCACAGCTCTCTCTCCTGCTCCTGCTCAGAGCTCAGCTGGCCACCAGGCCCTGCCCACCCCCAGCTACCGATCAGCTAGCTGGTGAAGGATTTACCAGGATAAGGACGGAGGCCCAGGCCATGTTGCCAGTGTCGCACAGGAAGTGACATCATCACACCAACGATGTCCAGGCGATGCTCTGGTATTTGGGGAAAAACTATGGTAGGAGCCATTCTTACCATTAGGGTTGCCAAGTCTATTTTGCTTACCGGCGGGGGGGCCTCACCGGGCTCTGGGAGCTGTCCGAAGAAGCGCGCGTGCGCCGGCAGCACATCACCAGAAGTGACGTGCGACGTCAACCACGTTGAAGGCGTGGCCCCAATCGTCGGAGGGAAACCCATAGAGTTTTCCCTCTGATGATCGGGGCCACACCCCCAATGTGATTGACGTGGTTGCGTCACCTCTGGTGACGCAGCCACACTGCGCTTCGGGGGGTAGAGTTCCCCCTCGGGCCCGATTCCGTGGTGGGGAAAATCGGGCCTCCAAAATGGGGGTTTACCCGCCCCCACTTGGCAGCCCTAGTTACCATAGAGTTTTTGCCCAAATACCAGAGCATTTGCAGCAATGTTGCAGCGTGATGGTGTCACTTCCTGTGTGACACTGGCAACATGACTTGGGCCTTCATCTTTCTCCTGGCAAGCCCCCCTCCCCATCCCTGGTTGCCAGGAGAGACCTGGCAACCCTGTAAAGCAGCTCTGGGATTTCATAGTGTTGGTCTGCAGTTGAACTCCTAGATTCAAGTCCAGTCGCACCTTAGAAAACATTGAGATTTTTGGGGTATAGGCTTTCGAGAGTCAAAGTCAACACTCCCTTTGTCAGATGTGAACTTCATTGGAGATCTCTAGGGGTATATGGACTCAGAGATGAGTATATGGACTGTGCTCCAACTCATATCTGACGAAGGGAGCGTTGACTCTCAGAAGCTTACACTCCGGAAACCTTATTGGTCTCTAAGGTGCTACTGGGCTTGAAAACTAGCTGTTCTGGGATCGGAGGAACACCTGGAGCTGCTAACTCTGGATTGGGAAATTCCCGGCAATTTTGGGGGTGGAGCCTTAAGAGGGCGGAGTTTGGGGACAGGAGGGGACCTCAGCTGGGTGTAATGTCATAGAGTCCACCCTTCAAAGCAGCCATTTTCTCCATGGGGAGAGGTCCCTGTTGCCTGGGGGTCAGTGGTAATCCTGAGAGATCTCCAGGCCCCACCCAGAGGTTGACTACTTTACAGACACCGATCTTTAAAAGGCAAACTGCCCCCCATGTGCACCCTCCCCTCTTCAGTCCTTGCCTTTCATAGCCCCCCCCATTCTCCGGGAATTCCCCAAACTGGAGTTGGCAACATTAGTTTGATAGGGCATCCCTGCACACATGAAGCTACTTTAATACTAGCCTCGTTCATAAGTTACATGAACACAGGCACAGTCTGTGCACAGTGTACAGTTGATTTTTTCCCCTTGATGTGTGCATGGAGTAATTCTCATGGCTTAGTCGACGTAGATACGAATGAAAGTGTGACCGAAACCTCACATTTAACCAGGGCTTTTTTTAAGAAAAAGCCCAGCAAGAACTCATTAGCATAATAGGCCGCAGCCCCCTATTGCCAGAAGTGTGCTCATCCAGCCACACCCACCTTTTGCTTCTTATTCTGTTTACCTTGTTTGTTGTCCAACCAGGGCCTTTTTTGTAGCAGGGACTCCTTTGCATGTTAGGCCACACACCCCTAATGTAGCCAGTCCTAATGAGTTTCTGCTCTTGGGTGTGGCCTATTATGCTAATGAGTTTCTGCTGGGTGTGGCCAACTTGGGAGCCAGCCGGAACTCCGTTCCTGTGCGTTCCTGCCCAAAAATAGCCCTGCGATTTATCCAGGAG
Organism: Gekko japonicus; assembly: GCF_001447785.1. Taxonomy (NCBI): domain Eukaryota; kingdom Metazoa; phylum Chordata; class Lepidosauria; order Squamata; family Gekkonidae; genus Gekko; species Gekko japonicus. The sequence goes on from NW_015176481.1 coordinate 630,444, forward strand.
GTACTAGCTTCCGGCTTGGCTTGTAAAGTGAACGTGGGTTGGCGCTTTCTTGTAAACAGATGTGTGCAGAGTGTACATGCAGAATGCACATGGGTTCACTGTAACATGTGAACCTGGGATGCCAACTCCAGGCTCAGAAATACCTGGAGATTTGAGGGAGGAGCCTGAGAGGGAGGGGAGGAGCCTCAGTCGGGTATAATGCCACACAGCCCACCTTCCAAAGCAGTAAATGTTTTAAAGAAATAGGAAACAAATAAGCGATCTCTGTCATCAGTTGTAATCCCAGGAGATCTCCAGCCCCCACCTGGAGGCTGGCAACTAGGGTTGTCAAGTGGCATTCACCTCCTCCGCAGGGGATTCCTGGCCGGCTCCCGGCGTGCGCGTGCCACATGCACGTCACTAGGAAGTGACGTTATGACGCCGGGCACGCTGGGGCTATTCAAGGGAGTTTTCCCTTGTATGGCCGTGGCCCCGCCCCCAGCGTGTCCGGCGTCATAGCGTCACTTCCTGGTGACGCGCACGCCGTGGCAGGGTTCCCCCCGGGGCCCGATTCCCCGCCGTCGGGGAACGGGCCTCTGGGGCGGCCCCCCGGGGCGACTTGGCAGCCCTACTGGCAACCCTATCTGAACAAGGGTACTATCTTCGGCCAGCAGGTGAAGACCTTTTTTTTGGTTCCACCTGGCATTCCCTTACAAACCCTCCTTCCTGGTTATGTTTTTAATGGTACTTGTTATATAAAAGGGTGGGGAGGGAAGATGGCGAAGTATAGCCCGATCTCGTCACATTTCAGAAGCTAAGCAGGGTCGGTACTTGGAAGGGACACCACTGAGGAAGGCTCCACAGAGGAGGGCCAGGGCAAACTACCTCTGCTTCCCATGTGCCGTGAGAGCCCCTTGCTGGGGTCGCCACAGGCCCAAAGCCAGAATTTTTTTAATTTGGGGGAGGCTTTAAGAAGAGAAGAGATTGGATTTATACCCCGCCCTTCACTACCCGAAGGAGTCTCAGAGTGCTTACAAACTCCTTTCCCTTCCCCTCCCCACGACAGACACCCCGTGAGGTAGGTGGGGCTGAGAGAGCTCTTGACAGAAACTGCCCTTGAGAGAACAGCTCTGACAGAACTACGGCTTGCCCAAGGTCATCCAGCAGCTGCAAGTGGAGGAGTGGGGAATCAAACCCGGTTCTCCCAGATTAGAGTCCGCGCACTTAACCACTACACCAAAGATGTGTGCTTTGTAAAGTTGGTTGTTCATGATTTTTACTTTTTTTGCCACCTTGAGGGCCCTGATTGGCTGGAAAGGCAGGATGGAAAAATGTTTTAAATAAAGGAAGTATGCTGACAGGCAGCAGCTCTCCAGGGTCTCTAGTCAAGGTCATTCGCATCACCTGTTATGTGATCCTTTGGACTGGAAACGCTGGGGATTGATCCTGGCACCTCCTGCAGGCCGGGCAGATGCTCTGCCCCTAAGCCACCCCTCCAGCCACCGTTGCATGAACTGAATTGCTCTGCCGCTTCTCACTCCTTACCTGCGAGCAGGACTCATTGGTGTGAGCATGAGTATCTCTTCCATTCTTACTTTCATCCAGTGGTTTTGACATATTTTGTATTTATTCTTTACATGTCTCATTTCCATCCTGACTTTGACTCCAGAGAGATCCTGAAGATGGCATTGTATAGAAGGAAGAGATACAATTGAATTGGCAGTGCTTCCGTTCCCTCTGACATTCTCATAGCAATCCCCAACATTTCTTCCAGTTGTTCCCTGTCATCCGGTCTCACTACGGTTGCCAGCCATCATCTGGTAGGACGTTGGGAGGCTGGGACATGGGCAACACCATTGTCACATGTGCCATCACACCACTTCCTGGAGCAAAACCATAGAGTTTTTGGTGATTCCTAGAGTGACGTCATATTGCAGGCAATGAAATGCTCCCTCTAAGCAGTGGAGTCTTGTGAGCAAAGATTCTGCTTTGTGAGCTACTGGCATTAAAGTTGTGAGCAAGCGGTTTGGCTACTGCATAAATTAGTTTGCTCTGGAGCCATCCTTCCTGAGCTAAGACAAAAAATGTGTGAACCAGAGGCTAAAAAACTATGAGTTAGCTCACACTAACTCAGCTTAGAGGGAACAGTGGGGGGGGGTTAATCCTTTGGCGGTGGAAAGTACAGGTTGCCCGAGGGAGTCTCCCACCATAGTGAGAGACTTTGCAAACCTAAATCTCACTCCCCTTATTGCTGGCGAATGGATGGCCCGTTTGCAAGATGGCCTGTTCTCGACTCCCTTGGCCTCCTCACTAGCCCTGGGGGGGGCAGGTGCCCCCATCCCAAATTCAGAAGCTGCAGCTGGTGTAGAATGTGGCTGTTGTTGGGTCTTTCTCCGTGAGAACATATCCAGCCTGCGCTGAAGGCATTGCACAGGCTGCCTATAGCATATCGAATTCGCTTCAAGGTGCTGGTGCTTACCTATAAAGCTCTATATTGTCAGGGGCCAGCATACTGCCTTTCCCCACATGTTCCCCAGAGAGCACTGCATTCAGGGATACAAAACCTCCTAGTGCTCCCTGGCCTTAAAGAGGCCAGACTGGCCACTACCAGGGCTAAAGCCTTTTCTGTGGCAGCGCCACGCTGGTGGAACGAGCTCCCCGAGGGCACCAGGGCCCTGCAGAGTTTACGTCAATTCCACAGGGCCTGCGAGACGGAGCTCTTCCGCCAGGCATTTGACCACACTTAACATCCTGATAACTTGGAGCCTCCCTGGGATTGTCTGTATCATCTGAGTCTGTACTGACTGACTCCTGTTAAGAAAATATGGGATTAGGACTGCCGTCGCATAGGGAATATATATGTATTGCACTTTAAATTTTATGTGTTTTAAACTGTTTTGATGTAAGCCGCCCTGAGCCTGCTTTAGGGTTGCCAAGTCCATCTCCCACCCCCTTCGGGGGACTTTGGGGGCGTTTCTGGAAGGGGTGGGGCATCCCCAACATGATGACGTCACGTTGGGGACATCTGCCCCCCCCCCCGGCCGTGCGCCGGATCTCCAGAAACGGCAGTTCCCTGCACTTAAAGTAGCCGGCAGCCGGCGTTTCCCCTTTAAGAGAAGCTGCATTTCCCTTTTAAGAACGAAGCTGGCTTTTCCCTGCAAGCTTGCGGAGTTTGCGCTTGGGATGAAACACGGGTTGCACACGCTTAAAGGGGGGGAGATGGGTGGCTGGGGGGGTTGGGGGTGGGGCTTCCTAGCAAACCGGGGGGGTTGGCAACCCTAGCCTGCTTCAGCAGGGAGTGCCAAGTGTAAATCCAATAAATAAATAAATAAGCAAGCAAGCAGCTTTGCTTCAGCTGAGGAGGGAAATGAGAGGGAGGGGTGGTGGCTCAGCAGAAGACTGTCTGCTTGGCATGCAGAAGGCCCCAGGTTCAGTCCCCGGCATCTCCAGTTAAAAAGGACCAGGCAGTAGGGGATGGGAAAGGCCTCCGCCTGAGTCCCTGGAGAGCCACTGCCAGTCTGAGTAGACGAGACTGACCTGGATGGACGGAGAAGTCTGATTCAGTAGAAGGCAGCTTCGTGCAACAGCC
>NW_015176481.1:634071-643338 GCF_001447785.1 Gekko japonicus
AGGAGCCGTAAAAGTTCGAGGCGCCTCAAACCTGTGAAACCATTTTGGCACCAGAGACCGTGTCGATTTAGCAGCTACCTACCAGGAAATGACATGAGCTGGAGAATGCCGCCGGAGCCTACGCCAGTGTTTTGAGGCAGAACCCTGCTGACAGTTTCAGCGTGCCGCTATGGCACTTATGAGTATTAAGCGGCCCTCTCTGATCACTCAGAGGAAGCCGGAGAAAGCAGCCCCTAAGGTCTCTGCGGGATCTGGTATTAGTCAGCGTCAAAACAGCAGCCGTCCGGGCCCATCGCAGTCGAAGGAGCCGGTGGTCTCTCTCCCTTGTCTCTCAGCTGTCTCCCTCCCTCCTTCCATGGTTATGGTCAGGGCTTTAAAAAAAAAGAAGAAGAGGTGCCAGCATTCTCAAGAGGGAAATGAAGTTTTCGATCTGTATACCTGAATTCTCATGAACTTTAAAACATTTCAAAAAGAATTTTGTCGAACAGGTTCCAGAACTCTGTTCCAGTGCGTTCCCCCAGAAAAAAAGGCCTAGTTGTGGTGAACGTAACTGAGGGATCCATTAGGGTTGCCAGAGCTGGGTTGGAAAATACCTGGAGACTTTGGGGGTTGATCCAGGAGAGGGCGGGGTTTGTGGAGGGGAGGGGCAACCGCATGGCACAATGCCATGGAGGCCACCAGGGGAGCTGATCTCTGTCAGCTGGAGGTCAGTTGTAAAAACGGGAGAAGTTGTATTCTGTTGATGCTTATTGCCAGTCCTACAAAAGACACATTGTGCAGCTAAGGTTCATGGACAGAGAGCACTCCTGTTTTGAACAGCCAATTTGGTGTAGTGGTTCAGTGTGCGGACTCTAATCTGGGAGAACCAGGTTTGATTCCCCCACTCCTCCACCTGCAGCTGCTGGATGACTTTGGGCAAGCCACAGTTCTGTCAGACCTGTCCTTGAAAGAGCAGTTCTGGAAAGAGCTCTCTCAGCCCCACCTACCTCACAGGGTGTCTGTTGTGGGGATAGGGTTGCCAGGTCCGGGTTGGAAAATACCTGGAGACTTTGGGGGTGGATCCAGGAGAGGGTGGAGTTTGTGGAGAGGCGAGGGGCCTCAGCAGGGTACAGTGCCATAGAGTCCCCCCTCCAAAGCAGCCATTTTCTCCAGGGGAGCTGATCTCTGTCAGCTGGAGATCTGTTGTAAAAGAAGATCTCCAGGCCCCACCTTGAGGCTGGCAACCCTATGTGGGGAGGGAAAGGCGTTTGTAAGCCGCTCTGAGACTCCGAGTGAAGATCGGGGTATAAATCCAATCTCTTCTTCCTTTGTCTCACCTGTCCTCCAAGAAGCTCAGAATGGTTCTCTCTTCCTCCATCTTATCTGTACAAGAACCCTATGAGGCAGGTGAGGTGTAGAGAAAATGAGTTGCCAAAGGTCACCCACTGATAGGGATGCCAACTTATGAGATGCTATCCCATCTCATTGCCTGAAAGGAACATGTGCTGGCCTTGCATCATCACATTTATGTCACTTCCAGTTAAAAATTGGAAGGGACATAGCAGACGCTCTAGCATTTTGCAAAAATCTTTATGATAAAATCATAAAGGTTTTGCAAAATGCTAGACCGTCCACTCAAGGGTTGCCGGCTGTGGCTTGGCAACTCTACCCACTGAGCTTCATGACAGAGTGGAGTTGTGAGCCCAAGTCTTCCAAGCCCTAGTCTGACACTAAAGCCACTACACTGCAGGCCCTACTTGATTGTCCTTAGCCCATTGTCTCTTGTCATGTTTCCCCTGGCCGTGGCAAGTGAATGTTTTCCTTTCCATCAGCTTTGTCTGAGCCCTCTCAATATTTTCTACATTATCTTCCAGTACTCGAACTGAATTCCAAGACCTGGATGGCCCAGGATGGCCCTACCCATCAATTCTCAGAAGCTAAGAAGGGTCACCCCTGGTTAGTACTTAAAAAACAATAGTACATAAGAGAAGCCAAGTTGGATCAGGCCAGTGGCCCATCCAGTCCATGCCAGTCCTACAAAAGACACATTGTGCAGGTAAGATTCATGGACAGAGCACCCCTGTCAAGGCCCCATCAGGAGGCTGGCAACCCTCGGATCCATTGAGGTTCTGTTGCTGTTGCAAGTTCATATGTGGCCTTGTATCAGGGACGCCCACCTCCAGGTGAGACCTGGGGATCCCCCTGGAATCACGTCTCATCTCTAGACTGCAGTCCCCCTGGAGAAAATAGCTGCATTCGAGGATGGACGCTGTAGCCTTGTACAGCACTGAGGTCCTTCTGAAGCTGTCTGTGCTTGTAGACACCACCATTTCCTGTGTTAGTGAATGCCATGTGTTAATTACTCTTTGGGTGACGAAGCGTTTTCTTTGATCAGTTCTAGCACCTAGAGATTTCCTGTTATTACAATTGATATCCAGACGATCAAGATAAGTTCCCCTGGAGAAAATGGCTAATTTGGAGGGTGAACTATATGGCAGTAGAACGTAACATAACAGAAGCCATGTTGGATCAGCCAGTGGCCCACCCAGTCCAACACTCTGTGTTTCAAAGTGGCCAAAACCCAGATGCCATCAGGAGGTCCACCAGTGGGGCTAGAACTTGTTTGCTTTGCTCTTTGTGCACGGCATCATGGAACCTAAGAGTAGGAAAATCATTAAAATAAGACTTGCTATCCTCCTCCCCTCTAAAGTATTACAATCAACAGGACATTCTCCTTGTTAGCCAGATTGCCTTATTTCTTAATAATAGCTTGGGGAATTATAAATATAAAATGGCAATGGATCATGACCTGTGTATAGTGGGGTTAGAATTCCCAAGAATCCAGGAATAGACACAGAGACTGGGTGGCTAAAATAATGCTTTCTTTACTAAACAATATTCAAACATTCACACGCCCAATACATAACTAAGAAAACAGAGGTGATGGATAGCTTATAGAGGTGGTGAGTTGTGGGGTGATACTACCTGTCCAGACGTGCCGAAGTCGATGAAGATGAGATAATGGCCTAAACCCAAAGGGTTTAGGGGTGGACTGCCAGTTGGCATCTGGGCAGAAGCACACGGTCTAAGACCATGTGCTCACGGATATAGACATTGGAAAAACAATGCAGACCAATGGTTGGCCCTGGGGGCTGGTCTCAGGTGAGAGCAATAGATTACCTGGACCAATGATGAGTCCCAGGGGTGCGTGGTATCAGTATGGGCAAGACCTGGATGTGACCAATGAAGTTCCAGAGAGGTGGGGTCAGGCTATGCTGAGCTTTGACAGTATCCTGATTGGATTAGCTAGGTGCTGAGTGGCTACTTGGATTATCTGACCACTAATGGCCCTGGCCAAGGCAGTTGAAAAGGTTCCCAAGTATAGACAAAAGGTGGGAGATGAGTCCCTGACTTTTGGGGGCTTTGGTTCAGGTTAGAAAGTGGGGTGCCCCTGCTTTGGGGCTACCCAAGAGTAAAGGCAGCGCCTCTGGCAACAACCTCTGCTCCTTTGGTTTATCCGATCCCCTCTTGAAGCTGTCTATCCTTGCAGCAGCAGCCACTTCCTGTGGCAGTGAATTCCTTGTGTTAACTACTCTGTGTAGTTGGACGGAAGACCGCCGAGGAAGTCCAGGGTTGCTACACAGAGGCAGACCAGACCAAACCACCTCTGCACGTCTCTTGCCTTGAAAACCGTAAGGGACCGCCATAAGTCTGCTGCAAGTTGATGGCACTTTCCACCACCCCTCCTACCGAACACTCCTGTTCTTCTAGCTGAAGGTCCTTGTTCGGCCCCGCTCAGCTCCTGGAAGTCTTTTTTGAAGTCTGCTGTTTGCAGCTTGCCCTCTCCCCCATAAAAGGCACCCTCCCCGCTTGTAGCTGAAGTCCCCCCCTCCCTTCTGCATACTCTCCTGCAATTTGGAGTACTTATGCTGATGAGTTCTCTGACAAAGGGTGTGGTGTGCCTGCATGTATATATTGAATTTTGTTCTACGTGTTCCGACAAGAGGCTGCAAAGTGAGATTCTCTCGCTCCCTTCTCCGGTCTACTCTCGGGCTGAAAACCCTCCCGCTTCTGAGCGCGTCTCTCCCCGTTTCTAAAACTGGGTGGGATTTCTGGCCTACAGCCTCGCCGTGTCTCTTTAATTTGTTAGTGTTTGTCAAGGGCCAAGAAAACCGCAGGGGGAGGAGAAGATGAAAGCTCTTTGCCACACATTGCATAGGGAATAGATTTGGGGGGGAGAGGTATGTGTCTCAACTGGTTTTTCTGCGCAAACATGAGCCCGGTTCAGGTTATCCCTGCCTGCTTTTCGAGACTCAGGCTAACAGGTGGCCCGTAAGGAAGAAGACTTTCTCTCCCCTTTGGACTAGCAGCATCTTTTAAACAAAAGGCGAGGTCTAACCTTGCTTGCCCCAAAGGGAACCTGCCCACCGGGCTAGACTTTGCAGCATCCCTTGCCTGCATGGGGTGTAGACGGCTGTGAAAAAGATTTAGAGGACTGCAATACACCACGTTCACCAGCGTTTAGGATACTCGGTCCTCCCCCAGATGGAGAGCACCAACTTGTGCCAAGAGCAAGGGGGTAAGTCTGTTTCCGTCTTTCTGCAGACTCGGAGGGACAAACAGATCAGATGTGGCGCCGTGCGTTTGGGGAAGGAGTCTGTTTGTTTTGCTTGAAAATGCAGGCATCGCAGAGGCCTGATTCAGACTGAGAAAGGGGTTCTTTCTTTTTTTTAAAAAAAAAAGCCTTCCCCCATCTGAAACTGGCCCTGTGAGGCTCCTGTTTCTTAGCCTACACATACAGGTCTTTATTAGGGTGGCCAGCTCCCAGTTGGGAAATCCCTGGAGATTTGGTGGTGGAACCTGTGGAAGATGGGGTTTGCAAAGAGGAAGGAGATCAGGGGGTTTGTTGCACTACTTTTTTTTGGAAGAAGTACTGCTGGAACTCTCAAGAGGGCAATGAAGTTTTCAATCTCTATACTGACAACTCATCAACTTTTAAACATTTTGAAAAGAATTTTGTCAAAGAGGATCTGGAACTCCGCTCTGGTGCATTCCCCCAGAAAAAAAAACAACAGACCTGTATGATGCTTTGGGGTCTGTCGGAAGCAGCTATGTTCTCAAGGAGGACAGATCTCTGTGGTCTGGAGATTTGGAGCAGAGGTCCACCAGTGGCTATTAGCCACAAGGTATAGATAGGAACTCTTGCTCTGGGGCAAGTGATGCACTCGGTCTGGGGCAAGTCAGAGCCAGTTTGGTGTAGTAGTAAAGTGTGCGGACTCTAATCTGGGAGAACCGGGTTGGATTTCCCACTCATCCACTTGCACCTGCTGGATGACCTTGGGCAAGCCATAGTTCTGATAAGAGCTGTTCTTGAAAAAGAGCAGTTTCTGTCAGAGCTCTCTCAGCCCCACCCACCTAGGGAAAGGAGTTTGTAAGCCACTCTGAGACTCCTTTGGGTAGTGAAGGGCGGGGTATAAATCCAATCTCTTCTTCTTCTTCTTCTTCTTCTTCTTCTTCTTCGCTGTATTCTTGGTGCTTGGGGGAGGCAACAGTGGGAGGGCTCCTAGTGTCCTGGCCCCACTGCTGGACCTCCTGATGGCACCTGGTATATTTTGGCCACTGTGTGACTCGAGAGTGTTGGACTGGATGGGCCATTGGCCTCATCCAGCATTGGCTTCTCTTATGTTCTTATCAACTGTAATTTCAAGAGCTCTCCAAGTCCCACTTGGAGATTGGCAACCCTAGCTTCTGATTAATCGTTCCACAAGGCCAGTTCAGATCAGCAAAACGGGAGGGAAGGGATAGCTGGTCCTTCCCCTTGATCCAGAGTTTTAATCTAAATCGGGGGGTTGTGTGACCAAAACAATGCTTGGGAACTCATTCACAAAACTCCTAGACTCCTCAGTCCTTTGGCTTCCAGACAGAAAGCAGTTTTTCCCTTCCCCACGCCCTTGCTTGGCCCCGCAAGGGAAGGCATGGCAGACAGATCGCATCCTCCTGATACGTTCTTGCTGAACACCACTTACTAATGCCGTCTGCTTGATCTGTACTTATTTAAGAACAGCTCTTGTGTTTTTCCACTTGGCATAACACGGTCGCCGGTGTCTGTTGAATCCATGCTTTGGCATGGAGCGTGCTTGTGTGCAGTAGCTCTTGCAACATCAGGATTCTCTTTACCAGGAAGAGGGCATTTTGAAGCGAGACGGATTTTGGAAATTCAGGAATGAACTATGGAGGTTTGATGCTGCAAGGCAGGGGTGCCAACCTCCAGGTAGAGACTGGAGATCTCCTGGAATTACAAGTGATCTCTGTAGCCTAAAGGAAATGGCAACTTTTCCCTAAAGGAAATGGACTCTGTGGCATTGTACCCTGCTGATATCTCTCTCTTCCCCAAACCCTGTCCTCCCTAGGCTCTACTCCCAAGTCTCCAGGAATATTTCACCAGAGTTGGCAACCCTGAGACAAAAACATGTTTGTGACTTTATGAAAATGTGCTTTGGGGCTATAAGGAAAATGCATGTTTCAGGTTCAAGATGGATAATCGTGTTAGTCTGTCTGTAGCAGTAGAAAAGAGCCAGTGTCCAGGAGCCCCTTAAAGACTAACACCATTTTGTGGCGGGGTAGGAGTTTTTGGAAGTTGCTGCTTGCTTCTTCAGATACAGCTAGAATGTGAGTCCATCTGTCCTATATATTAGAAAGTGGAGTGATTTCAGATGTCAAATGACATTAGCAGGTAAATGACAGTAGCAGGTAATAGAAACAGCAGGTAATAGAAATAGAAATAGCAGGTTAGAAAGAGAGACTGCTGAATTGCAATTGATAATGAAGATCAAGGCAATGCATCCACCTGGACTGAATTGAGACCTCAGTTTCCTGTCTCATTACCAATGCTGATTTCTCCACACCTACTACCCCTCTGCATATCACACCTAATCCAATCAAGCCTGCTATTGTCATTCACCTGTTGTTGTCATTTGCCTTCATTTTCATTCTAATGAGATACAACCGCGAACTTGGTGGGTAACACTAGAGTAAACAACACAACACCGCATAAAAACAATGTATTGTATTCTATATTGAAATCATTCTAACAGTTACACTCACATATAACCATATGCTGTGCTTTACAAGTAATATTGCAGTCTCAACTGTGCCTATTTAAAGATATATACATGAATAATGTCAGTATCTTTCTACTACAATGAAAGAGTCTCAAACGCTTAACTTAGAATAACTTCAACAGGGTATCACAATTTTTAACAACCATATTATATTTGAAAAGCTTTCTTTTTGTAGTCTTTTATAGTCTTTTTATAGTCTTCCTTATGAAGAGATCAGCCCGGAAAATCTACAACTAATGATCATTAGAGCAGTTCTTTCCAGTGCTAAAGCAAAAAGTCTTTATATACTGCTTATAGAAATCCAACGCAGTTTTGGGTTTCTATAAGTAGTATATAAAGACTTTTTGCTTTAGCACTGGAAAGAACTGCTCTAATGATCTCTTCACAAAGGAGACTACAGAAAAGAAAGCTTTTCAAATATAGTATGGTTGTTAAAAATTTTGATACCTTGTTCAAGTTATTCTAAGTTAAGTGTTTGAGAACTTTCATGTTAGTTTAAAGATACAAGGAGAGATGGATTCACATTCTAGCTGTATCCGAAGAAGGAAGCAGTGACTCACGGAAGCTCCTACCCTGCCACAGATTTTGTTAGTCTTTAAGGTGCTACAGGACCCTTGCTCTTTTCTAACATTTCAGCTTCATGTTTTAAAAAGACTTCTAGGCACAGTTTAGAAGGAAACTCTTTTGCAGAAGGCAGAAATACTTGAGAGCTATGCAAAAGTAGAGCTTCATTCCCTTCACTTTTATGGGACTTGTGTGATCTATACGTAATAGTTTTATTTTGCCCTGCCTCCAAGGACATTCAATATTTTGCCCTGCCTCCCTCCGCCATTGTGCAGCCTGCAGGACTCCAAGTCCAGGTAGAGACCAGAGGGGCTGATGTGGGGGGTGGGGGGCCTCCTCCAATGTTGTTGTTGTTCAGTCACACAGTCGAGTCCGACTCTTCGCGACCCCATGGACCAGATCACGCCAGGCCTTCCTGTCTTCCGCCGTCCTCTGAAGTTTGCTCAATTTCATGTTTGTTGCATCTATGACACTGTCTGACCATCTCATCCTTTGCCGTCCCCGTCTTCTTTGACCTTCAATCTTTCCCAGCATCAGGGTCTTCTCCAGTGAGTGCTCCCTTCTCATTTGGTGGCCAAAGTCTTTGAGCTTCAGTTTCAAACAGGTGCCTGTAAGGCAAGGAAATGAAAATTAACCACCACGGGCACTGCACAGCCACAAAGCTGTTTGGTTCAGACAGCAATGAACTGAAGAGATCCAAGGATCAGCTCACAAGAGATTGTGGCTGGAAACAGTTTGCCTTTGCCACAAAGTCTGTAGAATTCCTAGCTTTCTGTCTGTGCATTTATCCTACAACAACCCAGTGAGATAGGTGGGACTGATAAGAACATGAGAAGAGCCCTGCTGGATCAGTCCATCTAATGCAGCATCCTGTCTCCCACAGTGGCCAACTGGTTCCTCTGGAGGGCCAACAACAGGGCAGAGAGGCCGAGGCCTTCCCCTAATGTTGCCTCCTGGCTCTGGGATTCAGAGGATTAGTGCCTCTGAAAGTGGAGGTTCCCCACAGTCACCATGGCTAGTAGCCATTGATAGACCTAGCCTCCACGAATCTATTGAATCCTCTTTGAAAGCTGTTTATTCCTGTGGCCATCACTGCATCCTCCGGCAGCAAATACCACATTTTGATCACTCCCTGTGTAAAGTAGCATTTCCTTTTGTCTGTCCTGAACCTCCTGCCCATCAGCTTCATTGGATGCTGTTAGATCGCCGCTAACAAAGATTCGGAGAGTGATTTCAACAAAGTGAACAGCTTTATTGTATGTACGAACAAGCGCTTGCAATAAGTCATAACCAGAACAGTTTTACATTGGGAGCTAGGCTTCTTTTAAACGTTCCCCGGGCTAACGTAGCCACGCCTACTTGCACTTAACAACCAATGATGTTGTGTAGATAAAGTCCAATGAGCGTTCTTCCCTTGCAGGGAATTAGTCCCGTTCTGATTGGTCGCTGTTGTGGAGCGGCCAATGATAAGTTAGCTCGGAGGAGCCTTCCTTGTCTCGAGCTTAACACTGAAAGTGAATGTGGCGATTCACATATGTCTTTTCCGAAGACACCACAGATGCCCTTGAGTTCTAGTATTTTGGGAAAGGTCCTCTTTGTCGAC
>NW_015176481.1:643999-644638 GCF_001447785.1 Gekko japonicus
GGCAGAAAACGGGCCTCCAAAGCGGGGGGTTACCCGCCACCCACCCCCACTTGGCAGCCCTAATTATTTAGCATATGTGACCGCAGCCTAAGAGAGTTTATCTTTGATATATTTATATTTTTAATCTAGCTAGTACATTTTAAATAAAATCCTTCCTCCAAATTGCTGAGGGCAGCACACATTTTTCTCCCTTCCCCTTGTCATCCTCACAGCTTAAGGGACCGCCTCTCCCAGTATATTTCCCGAATAGCACTACGCTCTGGAGCTAAAAAACACCTGGTGATCCCTGGCTGGAAGCTGTCCTCAACCAGAGCCAGGACTTTTTTGGCCCTGGCGCCGGCCTGGTAGATCTCTCTGCCTAATGACATCCATGCCCTGCAGGACCTAAAACAACCCCACAGGGCCTGTGAGACTGAGATGTTCCGCCAGGCCTATGGCTGAAGATGGCAACCGTCTGCCATCAAGCCTGGCCTCCCCGTCTCCTCCCTCAAGGGAGGATATATAATGTCTATTGCCATCTGATCAGTTTTAATTACTGCTGGTTTATTGTTTTAAATTTAATTAAATCTGTCTGTCTATCTATCTCTGTGTATATACATATACATACATACATGGCTCTTTTTGTACCAGGAACTCCTT
>NW_015176482.1:0-12690 GCF_001447785.1 Gekko japonicus
ATGAACCAACAGGACATAAATCAACAGGCATTAAATGCAATCCTCTTTCCATACACAGAATACTCTCTACCTCTGGAGGTTGTGGGTTCACCTGTACTTCAGCCTCTCTTTCTTGCCCAAGAGAGCAGGGAAACTTCCATTCATTCCCCAGTCCAGCTGACTGTGGAGTGGCTGAATTTCTGCTGAATTGGGACAGTCCCTGTTTCCCCGCACTTTTTGGCCTTGGGGCAGCTGGGAACTGTAGGCCAGCTGATGAGGAAGCCCCATTCAACCCCTGCAGACCCCTCTCTGGAACTACAGCTCAATTAAACCTTGTGGGGGAACATTTTAAACAAAGAACCACAGCCATCTTAAAAACACAGGTAACTGCCATTTCGTGACACCTACCAACAGCCACTGAGGGGAAAGTTAGTCCCAAACAGGAAAAGCATCTTCGTCAAGAGAGAAAGCTGTTTGCCAGTAATTCTGACAGGGGACAGTGGCTGAAGGGGGAGTGGGCGGAGAAGAGGAGGAGACCCAGCTCCTGGCCAATGGCACACGAGTACTCTTGAGTGGCAGCTGACGCGCGAATGGCTGAGGGCAAGCATGGAATCTTGCCACCCCAAAACAAGATTATAATATAGGAGAGATGAGGCCCCTCCCCAAATCCCGCCCTCCCTGGGTTCCACTTGCAAAATCTCCAGGTATGTCCCAACCCAGAGCCGGCAACCCTGTTTGTCAAAGAGAGAGAGAATGACAGACAATGGACAACAGAACGACATGTTCATTGCCATGCTGTGATTTTTTGCTAGGCTGTTCCTTTCTTTTTTCCCCCCTTTGACAAAATGCAGTTGCTGAATCTGCTATTGAAAGGGAAGGGGAGACAGGTTTAGGAGAGAGGAGATTTTCTCTAATGGGGAGGATGATTTTAAGTGGAGAAATACCTTGAATGGAAAGGGCTACAAAATTCCTCTTCCAGCCCCCATGCCCATCCCCTCCTTTACATTAAAGCAGCATCCTCAGAAAGAGGATCTAATACTGACAGTGTGAGAATCACATGCAAAATAGTTGAACGTAGTTCAGGTTGCCAGATCAAAACTTGAAAAATACAGAATGCTTTGGAACTGTCATTTATGAAATAATGACTGTCCATAGTGTTCTAGAGAAGGCCAAACTGTGAAAATGAAGGACATTGATCAGAGTGCACGGGACTGTGACATTGTTAATTTACACTGTTATTTGTAATGCTAAACTATAGCTGTACATCATTGAAGCATCCTTTCCTCTCGGTATTCAGGTACTTCGTCAGCATCTTTATTATATTCTTAGCATTACTTGATCATTTGGATTTTGTCATGCATAAAATAAAAATTGTTTCAGCCTGTCACATTTCAAAACAATTGCATGTCAAATAATAAATGTCACTGCATGCCTATTATCAAGTACAATTTAAAATGAACCCATAATTTTAGAGAACAGTGGTTGACTGTCCCCCAAGTATACTATTAACAGTGCAATCCTAATCAGAATTAAACTCTTCTAAATCCATTTAAATCAATGGATTTAGAATGGTGTAATTCTGTTTAGGATTGCACTGTTAGACTCTCCATGGAATCAATCCAGTGCAGGCTGCTATGGAACTAGTTTAGAACTAGTAATCATCTGATTTTTATTTCCATTTTCTTGAAAGCCAAATGGAAAACAACAGGTAGCTATTAGCTAATGCTGTCTCTTTCTGGCTGAAAACTTGTAGCAGAGTAGTGCTGAAGCCCAATCACTTCTCATGTTTCAGCAGTTCTTTATTATCAGATACTTAGGACATGCATGACAAAATTATTTATTTTGGCAATATTATTAGTACATCTTCACTCAGAGTTCCCTCATTTTCCTCATCTGTTTTGCCTTGCCATGACTAGCAAACCAAAGGCTGAATGGGAACCAATATTATATCTCTCTGTAGGGATTGAAGAGCTGCCTGCCTTCTGCGGTGGACTATCCTTTCTTTCAAGCTTTAATACCCAGTAATCCACTAGCAGTTAGAGTATTCCTCTTTCATTCCGTTTTTGTAACCAGAATTTCATTATGGGTTTCCCTCACCCTGCCAAACCACTGGGGAATATCCTTTTCCCCTTTAGCCACATATCAGACTAGACCACTCTATCTGTTCCCTCTAGATATAAGCTCTGAGGATATGAACAGGCTGCGCAGCTCTTTGTCAAGGGACTATTTATTACAGCATATATTTAAATTTGTCTTCCGTTGGTCAAAATGTGTCAAATGGCAAACTCACTTTCTGACAGGAATTTTCCCATCAGCATTCAACTGCAACTTCAGCCTCACCAGTCTGTAAAAAAGATCAGAACAGACAATCTTTCATTGGCCTTGCTACCCACATAGCTGGGGATGGGGAGGAATGGAAGAAGTATAATTTTCATCACAATAGAGAAAACGGAAGATAACCATTAAAAGATGTTCATGTTGTTTCATAGCCCAGTGAAAGATACTTTTGAAAAATCTGTGATGAATTGTTATTGTTAGATGAGGTTCTGAAGTGAAATTTCACACTGACTGGAAATTCATTAAATTCCCTGGACTCAAAGCACACACTAGCACTGCAAATTCTGAAAAAAACCGATTCTGACTTAGGCGATTCACAGTGCAATATTGGGGGGGGGGAGTGTACAAAGATATGTACTGTCATATCTCTAAGGTATGCTGGTGGAGCATCTCAGTGGCATTGCAGACCAGCTGGGTGCTGTTGTGACAACATCACAGACTGCTGCACCAGCAGGGAAAGGGGCAGACCCAGCAAGGGCTTGGCAGGAGTTAGTCAGCTGCCCCAGCCCAGAACCTGCCCCCCAAACCAGCAGAAAGTTACACCAGCAAAAACCATGCTGTGGCCCGTAAGTGCCCATAAAACAGCCACAGGGGCTATTTTGGCACCTGAAGAGGGGGGTGGGGAGGGGACGAGCTCCTAGGGCTGCCATAACCCAAATCTGGATTGAGGCCTTGCAGCAATTTTTGCAGAACTCCAGCTGCTTCTAAAATGGTGTTGGTGGCCACAGGATGGACCCATGGCTGGCATCACTTTTAGTTTGACTCTTAGAGTGCTCAGCATTGCACTTGGGTGGCAAGAGAGGCACAGAGAGGGAACTCAGCACCCCTGAGGGAGCACTCAGTACTAATACCCAAGGGGGAGATCAAAATCCATGTGTGTGGCTAACAAGTCTCATATCAGAACCCTAAGAGTTTACTCCATCTATGGGGACACAATCCAAAGGGGTGACCATGCACCCGCAGGTGACCATCCACCCTGGGCCAGAAATCTGCACCCGCCTTCTCCATCCCCCTCACACAAGCCTGGGGGCTGCCTCGATAATGCTAACCGCCACACTCAAGGCTAGCAGTGTGTGCAGTGTGTGCATACAGGGACAACCTGAGCCAGGCCCACCCAGCACAATATCCCAGATCATGCGATGGGATAGACTCCCAAGGAAGCGTTCCCAGGAGTGCTACTACCTATGATGTGGAGCAGAGACACTGGCAGCCCTGCACTGGGCTGTTAGCATACTGCCTTGCCAGAGTGCCCTCTTCCCTCAGGCAGGGGACAGGCACAACTGTGGGTTGGGGTGCCTGGCAGCTGTGGATCAGCCCTGTGATCCACAGAGATCCACTATGCTCTGTGGATCAGCTGGTGAAGCAATCCTGGGACCCATTCCCTTGCAGGACTGAGCCAGCAGCAGCAGCAGCAGCAATGGAGTCATTGCAGTTGCAGACCTCTTCCTCACAGGATTGGTAACTGCAGTGCCATTTGAATGGTTGCCTCATGCTCCTGGGGGGGGGTCCCCTCTGGCAACTGAGCCCCTCCCCCTGCAGGAGGAACCACAGACCCTGCTGGTTGTGGCTGTCATGCTGTCTTTGCCATTTGTCGTCTTTTGCACACATTTCTGTTTAGCATCTGTGTCGATGGTGATTCAACAGGGAGACCTGAGAGCATGACCAGTGCAGTTCCTGCCATGCTGTTCCAACCAAGCTCCTGGAGCATCCTGCCTTGGGCAACCTTCCACCTGGCGAGTCCATCCCACTCACATGCATCCTGTGCTAGGGACAGCTCAGTGTGTCTCCCCATGGCCCCTGGGAGGGGCTAACAAAGGCACAGGAGCCGTTCCAGACAGAGGGAGTTTGCAATCCGATACCATCAGACCTCATCAGGATTTTCTGTTCAATAGGGCATGGGGTGTTCTACAGCCCCATCCTTGTCTATTTTTGAGCAGACAAAACTTGCACCATCCCCCTCCCTGCCCCCCCCAATCTTCAACATCCCCTTTAGGCTTCCTGAGGAGCTCTCTCCTTCCCACGCCCAAGGGGGTGGCCTCTGGCTCAGGGACACTCATGCTAGGATAACTGTTGTTGGTCTTTATGGTGCCACTGGACTTCTGTTTTGTTCAGCTGCATGATAGAGTCCAGCTGCACCTTAGAGACTGGCTACAGATACTGATGCCCACACTCTGCTGGCTGTTGTGCGCAGCTGGCACAGGGAATGGGTTGGTGGGTGGTCCAAGGGTGTGTGTGGCTGCTGTAGTACAGGGGGGACATCCTCTGGGTCCCACATTTCCCCACAGCTCTGCTGGCATCTGATAACTCATGCAGCAGGGCAATGCAGGAACACAAGGGGCCCAGGATGGACATGGAGCAAGGGAGATGTTGCCATGGAGATGGCCTGGAGGAGTTGTTAAGGGACATCCCTGTCAAAATGATGGATCAACAGGACTGCCCATCAGCTGCACTGTCCAGTTCCACCTTTTGTGGTTTGCCGGGGCAAAAGGTCATCCATCCCAAGGCTTTTGTCTGCCTCTCACCTCTCCCAGTGTGGGGAGTGAACCAGGAACCCTGGTCATCCTATCCCAGTGCCCTTCCACTGAGTGATACCTGTCTTTGCAACGCTCTCTGCCTGGCCCTATTTGCCTGGTGGTGATGTCAGGGCTGCAGTGGAGTGCCTACTGCCCAGTGCCATGCCTCCTTTTTATCTGCCTTCTTAGCTCAGTGGTCAAGATGCTAGTCTTGGGTGTGGGGGCTGTGGGTTTGATTCTGGCTTCTCTCTGTTTTTCTTTGATTTTTTTCAGGGGAAAGAGGTGTGGGGCCTCAAGCAGGGATGGTTGCATGTGGGCAGTACTTTTGTTGCCAGTCAGACCCTTGCCATGGGTGGGGTAGGCATCCTATCAGCCATACAGGTGCCCTTTCCCCTATGGGCTGTGGGGGGAGGACGCTCAGGCTACATGCCTCTCTGAGGCTTGCACTATTGCTGGGTCTTCCCTCCCCGTCTACTAGCTCTCGGGGGGGGGAAGTGGTGTCAAGGGGCAGTGGCTGAGTCAGCAGACAGTGATTGGCTACACCTGGGTGTGCCACTCTGAGGGATGTCATCAGGTACCGTTGCCTGGTTGGTGGATACTGCTGGGGTTGCTGTGGACTCCAGTTCACTTGCTATGCTGTCTGTGCCTTGCAGAGGGGCATATATTGTTATTTCCCCTGCAGACTGTCCATAGGGACTGGACCAGTGGTGCCTCAGATGTGTCAGTTGTCAGGCAGCCTCCACCAAAGCAGCCCTCAGGATTTCTCTGTTGGTTATGTTGCTGGTGCGTCACCCACAAAGCCATCAGAGTTCGTGAGGATCCCTCATTGGGGTAATTCATACAAGCAGAAGGGGAAGCTATTGCTGAAGAGTTAGCACTAATGTTACACTGAATGTACTAGCTGAGGTTTCTGGGTGGAATTGCTTATGCATATTCTGTCACCTCAGCATGTATTTGGTTCAACCATTGCCACTAGGTGACCTAATACAAGAAATTCTCCAACAAAATGGGGCAGATGGAATGATGCACACCTGTTGTTGATAGATATAAAGTGCTTCTAAGGAGCTCATTCTGTCATTATCACTTTACACAATGAAAATTTTAAAAAACCCAGAATGGCTTGGAAGTGCAAAATACAAAATGAATTGAAAGCTACTTACATTTTTTCCAGGAAGCTGTAACGGCAGGCATTACATGTAAATGGATTCCTAGCAATGGCTAAGATGTCCTCTGCCCAGCTCTGAAAAAGACATATGTGCAAGTTGAAAGCCTAGAAAACTGTACTATGCACCATCCAGACTTTAAAGCCATTGTGCTATTGCACCATGACCTAGTTTCACATGGGAGTGACAGGGACTCTGTAACGGCTGCTCCATTATACTTTTGCTTGCACTAACTGCTGGGTCACTCAAGGAACACAGCAAAATACTCCCTATAGCTCTTCTGATCGACTTGTGATGAACAGCAGCAACACACAGCCCCCTTGCTCCATTTTGTTTTGGTTCATGGACATCCACCATGTACAGTTTCTCACTACCTTTCCCACATTTTCTTTATAGGAAACAAAATTATGAAAGGTGAGGTCCACCATATCTGGTCCAGAAACCACAGTCAAAGTCTTGAGCAAGAAGTTGTTGTCTGGGAAATCCAGGTTGAAAACCTCCCGGAGCTTCTGGCTCTGTAAAGGAAATCAAACATTCGCAAATTAAGAAGCCTACACAAAAGGGACAGGCTTCACTTAAACCAAAAGAGAACCATACTGCTGGCATGTAATATTAAAAGGTAGCAGAGCAGCTAAACTAACCACAGGGGGAAAGCCAACAGGATCTGGGGAGCCTCTCATTTGGGAGACAACCCTTAAGGCTGAGGTTGAGATGGAGAATGAAACGAGGGAGGTGACTAAAGCAAATAATGTCATACTGGGTGACGTTAACTCCCCTCACATCAATCATCAGTTCAACTCATGCTGCAGAAATGAGTTTCCTAGGGCATCATTAGCCCTGTGACCAACTGTTCTAGTGCACAGTCATTTATGCACTGCAACAGTTGATCATGGAGCCAATGAGAGAGGTAGTAATCTTGGAGCTGGTTTTTAGTAGGGTGAGAGATGTAGTTGTGCCAGCTGGGAACAATGACCACAATGCTATTAGGTTCAGCTTTCTTGTCAACAGAAAGTCAGCTTTAAAGTCTAAAATAGTAATAATTTATTTCCAAAATGAGAGGATAAAAGGAAAAAAGGCTTCTTTTAAAAAGTGGAAGGTCTGCCCCAATGAAGTAAATAGAAGGGAGCACAATGTCTCGCAAAAGAAGTAACAGTTAATAATTAGGTATGCGGGGACTTCCGGTTTTGGCATTCGCCATGGTGGTCATCTCTCCTGATCCTCCAGGAGAAGACTGCCAGAGCCCGCGGTGAGGAGGGGGCGCGATTGTCCACACCACCCCCAGAGCCTCCGCAAGAGGCTCCCAGCCATGGGGCACTAGGAGGCTCTTCTCCCGGTGAGCCTGCTGGTGAAGCGGGGGCCTCCCCATGCCCCGA
The DNA here is from genome assembly GCF_001447785.1 of Gekko japonicus. Classification (NCBI taxonomy): domain Eukaryota; kingdom Metazoa; phylum Chordata; class Lepidosauria; order Squamata; family Gekkonidae; genus Gekko; species Gekko japonicus. The sequence continues at coordinate 7,366 of NW_015176482.1, forward strand.
AGGTCCCGCCATGGAGTGTCCCATATGGGAATTAGAAGCGCACACTGGAGCAAGCATTTGGTGGCCGAGTGACTGGAAAAGGAAACCGGATCTATTGTTGAAATGTGAGTTAGAGTACAAAAAAAATAAAAGCGCACCCCAACATAAGAAGGGGGGGGGGGGGGGGACTCTCCCCCGATAAGAAAAACTAAGTGAACTTTGCATGCATACAAAAAGGGGAGTGGAATACTGAAGCAAGATAGACTGAAATTAAAAGCATTTAAGAACTTACCAAGCTGTTTAAGGAGTATCAGAGACTGTGATAACTTTTATTTAAAAAGTAAACAATCTCAAACAGGGCGCCCACGAGGAAGGATGAGAAAGATAAACAAGTAAAAACAAAGCTTCTTGCCGGAACTGCTGGTCCAGTGAGTCCTGCTCCTAGACCGGACACAACTACAGAGCTACAAAAGATGCTGACAGAAGCACTGCAACCCCTGCTGGAACAAGTGACGGCACTGCATAGCAAATTCAATGCACAGCAACTGCAACGGACTGAAAACAAAAAAAAACCCCAGATAAAACTGAACAAGAAGTAAAAGAAGTGGATACCAACACCAAAAAGCTTTGAAAAACAACTCCAGGTGATGGGGGGAAAGAGATTGATGGAGAAGTCTCAATTGTTACAGCTACAAATGAAGAGAGCAAGCTATGTCTTGCTTTGAATCTGTGTTCACATTAGAAAGTGTGGGGAATGTATTCAGGCCAAAACCACTATTTTCAGGAACACTGTCCAAAGAACTGGATCAAATTGAGGTGATGAGAAGTTAAATCCAAACACCAATAAGACCCCAGCTCCTGACGGCAAACACCCAATAGTTCTTAGGGAACTTAAATGTGAGAATGTTAATATACCAACCAGTATATGTAACTTGCCACTAAAATCAGCTAGTGTGCCAGAAGACTGGAGAGTAGCAAACGTTACACTGATTTTTTAAAAGATGTCCAGAGGGGAACCAAGAAATGACAGGCCAGTTAGCCCAACATCTGTCCTAGGCAAATTAGTAGAAGCCATAATGAAAGATGGAATTATTAGGCACACAGAAGAACAAAGCCTGCTGAGGGAAAATCAGCATGGTTTCTCTTGCCTTCTGGAATTCTTTGAGAAACTGAACAAACATGTAGATATAGATAATGGGTGATCCAGTAGAATTACATACTGGGATTTTCAAAAGGCTTTTGACAAGTTACCTCATCAAATTCTCCTGAGTAAGCTTATCAGTCATGTAATAAGAATTTAAAAATTGGTTAAATGACAAGAAGCAGAGAGCTGGAATAAATGGACAGTTCTTACAATGCAGGAAAGTAAGCAATAGTGTCCCTCGAGGTATGGTAAAGGAGCCAGTGCTATTTAATTTGTTCATAAATAATCTGGAACTGGGGATGAGCAGTGTGCAGGTGACACCAAAGTATTCAGGATGCTGAAAACCAAAGTCAACTGCAAAGAACTCCGAGGATCTCCGGACGTTGGATGAGTGTGCAACAATGTGGCGAATGAAGTTCAATTTAGGTAATTTCAAGTATATGTTAATAGGGTCTAAATTTATCAGAACCTGCTGAGACAGAGCCGGAAAGAGACCTTGGGGTTGTAGTGGATAGTTTAGTGAAAGCATCAGCCCAGTGTGCCATAGCAGTGAAAAAGCAAACTCTACACTGTGGGATTATTAGGAAAGGGATTAAAAATAATATTATAATGCCCCTTTATGGGTCTATGCTGCAACCTCATTTGTAATACTGTGTACAGTTCTGGTCACCATATCTCAGAAAGGACACTGCAGAGCTGGAAGAAATATAGAAGAGAGTAACCAAGATGATTAAGGGATTGAAGCACCTTTTCTACGAGGAAAGGCTGAAGAGTCTGTGACTGGGGGGGGGCGACATGATAGAGGTTTGCAAAATTATGCATGGTGTGGCTGCTAACCATGTTGACTAAAGGGAACCTCTGCATTCAGAAGCCGGAAGCCTCTGAATATTGGTGTCAGGAGGCATCATCAGGGGAAGGCCTCTGCTTCTATGCCTGTTGTTGGCCCTGTGGAGAAATGCATATTCCTTTGGAGGTTTGAGCTGAATAAAACGTACATCTTGTGTTTTTAAAAAGTTTTTCTGTCTCTTGGCAGAGATCAGGCAGGAAGCCTTACCTCAGCCACCGTAGCTAATAGATCTAGCAAGAGACAATGGGATATTCAAGATTCACCCCACTCAATTAGACAGGAGCTATCTAGCAGGGAACAGAGATATGGAGGACTTAAGATGCTAGAAAGACTTCAGGAAAAATTTCCTGGAGATTTCAGAAAAAGCCTCTTTGTCCTGGCCTGGGAGGAGAAAGAGAGATGAGAAAACTCCTGGGAGTAAGGAGGATGGTCTCATTTCTGCTGATTCCATCAAGGCAGACAGAACTCTTAACTGAGGACTGTAGGAGGCAGCCATTGCCGTGTGCTGGCACACACATCTGAGCAGAGGTTTCAAGGAACAACTATAACCTTTTAAGCTAAGGAGCCTGCCTTATACTGAGATCCACTAGGGCATGTACTGAGGGAGGGACAGAGGAATTGCATTTTACCTTTTCTTTTGAATCCCTTGCTCAATCTGTGGCTGCGCTGAGAGTATGTATATGGGCATTTTCTTTTTAACAAATGCTTTTTAACTTTTAATGCTAGTAGTGGTTCTCTGTACCACTGTAGACCTTTATTGCTCTGACTATGCTATTTTAAAAAGGAGTACCAGATGGAGAGGGAGTGGTAATCAGTTGGCAAGTGGCTACCCCCCCCCAGCAGTGCACAGCGTAGTAAGCTGTCCCCATGGTAACCAGATGCTGAACAGCAGGAGACACAGAAGCAAGGTCTCAGAACTGGGAAGAGAAGCTGGGAGTCCTGACCCTCTCAGTGGGCAATTTCTACAAAGGCTAGATGGTGACAGTGCTTGAACTGGGAAAGGGAGAGAAAAGTCCCTCCAGGTGTTGGGAAAACCAGGTGAGTGGCATATGCCAGGTGCAGACCTTGGGTGGCCACTGGTGCCCCGATGCCTTGGAGAGCATGGTGGAATAGGACCTGCAGGTCAAAGCAGGACTGGACCACCACAGGTTCCCCAGAATAACTCATTGGCCACTGTCTGAGAAGGATGCTGAACTAGATGGACCACTGGTCTGATCCAGCAGAGTTCTTCTTATGTTCTTATGAGATTGCCCCCTCAACCAGCTGTGATGTTATAGCATCATCCCACTCTGCCTTTTTCTACAGCAAGTGTGTGAGGATGTGAGGATGCAGGAGAGTTTAATTGCATAGTATGGAGGAAATACTGACCTGGAGCTGCAACTTTGTGTTTATCATAAACATTTCTGTCAAATATTTGGTTGCCTCACCCAGTCCTATGGGCTGCAGTTTCTTTGTGTTTGCACAGCAACCCAGTTTTGTAACATTGCACTACTAGTTCACTCCAAGTGTGCATGATCCAGTTGTGCCATTAAGGGACTTTATTTTGGGTGGCACAGGAGAGAGAAGGAAAGGACTGCATCAGGTCTCTAAAGCAGCATCAAAGGAGAACTGGAACCCTTGTGGCTGACTGAGCAATTTGTCTGGCAAAACCTCTCTTTGGAAGTACTGGGAGTGGCTATCTGGGCTGTTCATTGGTGGTGACTTCAAAGGACACTGTGCAATTTGAATGCGAAACAAAAAAATGCTATACAACATGCCACATACTAACCTTAGGGATCTTGGCAAATTTCCCCACTCTGGTATCTCGAATACTTGTTATGTCCAAAAAATCCATTTCCTGCAAACAAGCAACAACATAACTATCATGTATTTATTTATTTATAACATTTCTGTAATGCCTTTCCACTCAAATAGGGTACCCAGTGCAGCAAACATGTAAACATTAAAACAGCAATTAAAATATAAGTGCATTATATTTAAACAATATAATCAAACATATTTATTTATTTCATTTATGCCCCATCTTTCTCCCAAAACGGCTTACATAATTCTCCCCTCTTTTTCTCCACAGAACAACTCTGTGGGATTGGTTATATTGCGATTGCATGCCTGGTGTGACTGGCTAAAGGTCACCCAGTTAGCTTCCATGGCAGATCGGGGATCTGGCCCTGGTTCTCCCACTATGCCACACTGGCTCTCAAACACATCTATAAACACACCTAACAATACAACTAGGGAGGAAGACCAATAACAGTTAGTGGGAGGATGCCAAACTAAATCCTCTGGGTGAAGACAATGATAGATGGAGATAGATCAATCTGCCTGGGGAGGGCCAAAGTTTTGGTGCTACAGCTAAGAAGGTCATTTCTCATGTTGCTACCTGTTTAGCTTGAGATGGTGAGGGCACCCAAAGCAGGGCCTTCAAGGGTATTGAGTAAATGGATAGAAAAGCAAACCATGTAGATCAACCAACATGTTACTCAGAGCAAGTTTCTAGGGAACAAAAAGCATGCTAGAAAGAAAACTATGTATGATCTTTATGTATGACCATAATAGCTACTGACTTAAAACCCAGTAGTCTCCAAACTGGTTACCAGAATGATTGTGAGAATTCCAGTGCTGAAAATTAAGAGAACTGGAACATCCTTAACCAGGCTATCTTTATGATAGGTGAGATGTAATTAGAGAGCTTTTAAGCAACCTATCATGTGTCTCTAATACTTGAATCCCCAATCTGCCATGGAAGTTTGCTGGGTGACCTTGGGCCATTCATATACTCTCAGCCAGATTTACCTCACAAGGCTGTTGTGAAGATAAAATGAAGAACACAAGAACAATGGAAGCTATGGATGCTAGATGGTTCCAACAAAATTACTGGACTCACTTTATTTATCAACTAGCCTGCTACCCGTGCTTCGCTATGGTATTTAAGTTCCGTAAATCCAGTTATAATACCGATGATGTGAAATTTGAAATGTGACATTTGCTGTAGGAATTCTAACAGAGAAGATTGTAGTGTAAGAAATGAAGCGAGACATACATACTTTTTTCTAATCTACTGAAGGACCCCTCTCTAGACCACATTGGTGGTTCTACCCTCAGCTGCTGGGATCACCAGGCTGCTTGATGAGCTCACTTTGGAGCAGGCCACATAGAACTGTCCATTTAAGAAGTAGTCATCTGTTAAGTCAACTCCTGCTGCCTTCCATGAGAGTGATGGCCTCTCTACTTGTGTTCCTGGATTGCTTTGCTCATATGGAGACTGTGTTGTTCTGAGCACCTCAGGGTGATCTCGCTGGTACTTGGCCTGTGCAGCTCAGTGCACGGCAGGAGTACTATGTGCAAATGTCTTTGC
>NW_015176482.1:12915-22229 GCF_001447785.1 Gekko japonicus
AGGTTCATGAGGGAGGCACCCATTGAAATGGCTCCTAGAAATGTCCTTTACTATCCCCCCATAAACATTCATACCCTGGCCCTGCTCCTACACCTGACACTCACCGGCCTGTCTGTTGTTGGGGGGGATTGTATTTAAAGGCATCGGGGAGGCTGGGCCAGCAGCAATGCTAAGGCAATCCTGCTGATCAAACCTCCCCAGTGGCTGTAAGCATCCCAGCTCCTCTCCTGCACCTGACAGGCAGCTGCCTGTCCAGTGTAGGAGGGGGAGGGGGGAGTATTAGAAGCCACTGTGGAGGTGGGGCTGCACCTGACAGACAACCACCTGTTAGGTGTAAGAGGTGGGGGGAGTGTGTTGGAAGCCATCCCATCTCCTCTCCTACACCTGACAGGCAGCTGCCCATCCAGTGTAGGAGGGGGAGGAGTATTAGAAGTCACTGTGGAGATGGGGCTGCACCTGACAGACAACCGCCTGTTAGGTGTAGGAGGTGGGGGAGTGTGTTGGAAGCCATCCCACCTCCTCTCCTACACCTGACAGGCAGCTGCCTGTCCAGTGTAGGAGGGGGAGGGGGGAGGAGTATTAGAAGTCACTGTGGAGATGGGGCTGCACCTGACAGACAACCGCCTGTTAGGTGTAGGAGGTGGGGGGAGTGTGTTGGAAGCCATCAGAGAGGCTGGGCCAGCAGCTTTGCTTCACCTCACAGGTGGTTCTTGGGCACTCCTGATTTCCTCAACTGTCATTAGCTCTCTGCAGTCCCCTGTAACTGTTGGGTTTTTTTACCTCAAAACACTGAGCTCTGCAGCTGACCAATTAGAGAGTGGGGGGAGCAGAGAGGCAGCTGCCTAGCAGCCGCATAGGAATCAATGGGGGAAGCACATTTTCCCCCTTTTGACCAACTTAGGGGTTGAATGTCTAAAAATCCCTTCTTAGCGAGCACCTACGCCACGGTAGGAGCGCTCTCCCCGAATTTGGTGTCTCTGGGTCCAGCGGTTTGGCCTGGGCGTTGATTTTACGGTGAGGGGACTTTCTTTTATATATATAGATGTATACTCTCTCCCTGTGTATATATGTACGTACGTATGTATGTATGTATGTATGTATATAGTGGATTCACTTTGCGTACCAATGTATACTGTGTATACACACACATATACATACATATGTATCAATGTCTGTATGTATATATACACACACAGACAGTGCCAATAATAGGTTAAGTTTTCTTTATAGTACTTTTTTATAGCTTCTGAAAAGCAAAACCATGACTTTCCTGATCATATTATGGTCTCCAGGGGACAAATAAAGAAATGTAAATGTATATTTAACTGTTGCACATATTTTGCCACAGCTGCTGGTTCAAGTCAGTTTCTCTCGAAATCATTCAGCTTGTTCCCCCCCAGCTTTATTTTATACAGTATAAAAGAGACATTAACAAGAGATACAATCCTTCTAAACTAAGTGTGTTAAAATCTACACTGTCCTGAAAGGGAACCATCCTATGCTTAACTCTCCCATTGATATCACTGGGTGAAGTACCACAAAATCCTAACCACATTTACTTTACTTTAACTCTCAATAAGCTCAATGGTATTTACTTGTAAGTGTGCATAGGCTTTGTAGCCTTAAAGTACTTAATAGCAATAAGCACCCACAGTCACCAGGGCTGCTCAGAAGATAAAAATGCAAGGCAGACACCCTGTATGCACACCTTCTTCCGTGGATTCTGTACTTGACTCATATCTGATGAAGAGAGCTTTAACTCTCAAAAGCTTATACCCCCAAAATCTTGTTCTTCTCTAAGGTTCTGCTGTTCTGCCGCAAACCAACATGACGACCCTCTGAAACTATCTAAAGGGATATTAGATCTCCCACCAATACAATAATAATAACCCACTGCTTGAACAGTGTTGCAAATGTGATCTCTTCTAATCATGTGGGGAGGGAGAAGGAATTCTAACTTCTGTTCTACATTTATAACGACAAAAACAGATTAACATCCTGTTACCAGGCATGTAAGTGTGGGTGGGTGGGGGAAACAAGCATGCTTTTACTACTTTGATAAGTACTAACTGAACACCCCACTTTCTGTTCATAATATTATCAAAAGTTTGCTGTTTTACTGCTCTTAAGTATGTTCTAAGTTGCCAGTTGGGGTAGGGGTGGGGAGTAAGACCAAGGACTGGAAAATAAAGGGAAGGGGGACATAAAAATTAGAAGGCAAGGGAGGAGAGAAATGAAGGCAGATTATGAAAGAAAGAGAGCAAAATGAAAGAGGAGGAGAAACGTGTGGAAAACAGGGAGATAAATTAAGGAAAAGAGAAGAGAAGGCTGACTGCCACTTGGCTAGATATGGCATGGTGGAATGAAAGGAAGAGGAAAACAATAGACTGGGCTTGTAGTCAGGGCTTATTTGAGCTGTAATTTTTAAAATTCTGGTTACAGAAGCAGGTGTGTTAAAAAGGACACCAGGAAAAAAGGGTGTCACACCAGTCAGCAGCAAAAAAGAATGTGTCTGGGGCAGCAACAAAAATCAATGAAAGACAGTTGCTTTTGGAGGCAACAGCTTTGCTCCAAGCTACAGCATGGTAAGTACTGTTGTAGCAGCCATTAACAATGATCTTGTCTTGCTCCTTTTTGGACTTGGTTGATGGGCTTAACAGAGGCTGAATCTGCAGGGCTTCCTTGCACTCCCGCCCGCCTTGCAGGTCCACCGCCGGGCCCCTCATGGGGCTCGGCAGTGGAGCTGCAAGGCCGGCGGCGGCCAGGACCGTTGGGGGTGGGGTGTGTGGCCTTATGACACACTTCCGGAGATGTCAGGGGGGGTGGGATATGCTAATGAGTTATGCTAATGAGTTCCCCTAGCTCTTTTTCTATGAAACGACCCCTGCAAACAAGCATAGAGGAAGATGGCGTCACAGCAGCATGAAACTAATTTAAAAATGCAAATGCAGATTCGACCAGCATCTCATTGGAGGCAAGTGTTTCCCTCAGCCTAGGTCTAGTAAAGTCTGCAGAAAGGCTTCAGCCAGCAGATGGAACAGCTGCAGTTTACTCTGCCTTCCCTGAGCCTCTACTGGCTGCATCACTGCACTAACAGTGAAATAAATTTAAAGGCATTCACTGAATGCTGTGTTATTCCAACTGCTCTCCTGGCGTAGAAGAAGTGGAGGAGGAGGAGGAGATTGGCTTTATACCCTGCCTTTTACTACCCAAAGGAGTCTCAGCGCGGCTTACAATCCCTTCCCCTGCCCACAACAGACACCCTGTGAGGTAGGTGGGGCTGAGAGAGCTCTCTCAAGAACTGCCCTTGAGAGAACAGCTCTGAAAGAACTTATGACTGACCCAAGATCACAACAGCAGCTGCATGTGGTGGAGTGGGGAATCAAACCCGGTTCTCCCAGATTAGAGTCTGCGCTCTTAACCACTACACCAAACTGGCTACAAAAATAAGTTCCCCTGGAAAAAATGCGGTATCTCTCCAGGCTCCACATCCAAATCTCCAGAAATTTTCCAGTGCAGAATTAGCAGCCTTATTCACAGGTCCTCAAACTGACAGCCCCCTGAATTTTGTCCCCAAAGTCTCTCCCCCCCCCGTAAACTCTGGACAGTTTTGGCCACACCACAGGAAAAGTTAAGAACCAGCACTTTGAGTTGGGTCCAGATATGGAATAGTGGCAAGTGTAGTTTCTCTGAGACAGGAGGTACTTATTCTGTCCAATGTCTTCGCTGGCAGGAGGCAGTCCAGAGCACAGCAGTGAGAACACCTACTTAACCCCTTCCTCACTGGCCATTTCCTTCCTCCAAATTTTTCACCTCATGGCTTACCCTTGCAAACATGCATCTGGAACCCACTGGTAGAGCAAATAAACAGCTGGCATAGAAAAAAGTAATCACCATTCTTGCATTTCCCCTTCCCTAGCCTTGCCAGCTTTCCAGGGGAAAATGCCTGCCCTCCTCCTATACCTTTAACATGCCCAATTCAACAGGCAAAGATTTCATGGCATGGATCAAAATGCCATCATTGGCTGATTTCTGTACATATCACTGCTGTTAACAAGAGATCTACAGGAACTGGTTGAAAACTGGCAAGCCTCTCCCCCCCCCCCTCCACTCAGAATGCTCCACTCCCAACGCTACTTTTCAGTAAAGAAGAAGAAGTAGAAGAGAAGAAGAAGAGATTGGATTTATACCCCGCCCTTCACTTGGAGTCTCAGAGTGGCTTACAAACTCCTTTCCCTTCCCCTCCCCACAACAGACACCCTGTGAGGTGGGTGGGGCTGAGAGAACTCTGACACAAACGGCTCTTTTTCAAGGACAGCTGTGCCAGAACTATGGCTTGCCCAAGGTCATCCAGCAGGTGCAAGTGGAGGAGTGGGGAATCAAACCCGGTTCTCCCAGATTAGAGTCCGCACACTTAACCACTACACCAAACTGGCAAATCAATTGACTGATTTTGACCTGGATGTGCAATCCCAAATCATGACTTTTCAAACGATCTTGTGGGACATGTACATGGACACATTTTTTTACTCTGAATGCATTATTCATTTAACTTCCCTGTATATTCTCAAAAGGGTCAAATAAGGATCCTGTTCAGAGAATTCGACTAGGATCCTGCTCAAGAGATAATTTTTAGAATACCTCCTTCTTGTGTAATTTTTATACATGATATTCATGGCATAACCTCAAAAAGTCATCCCACCATCAACAAATTTATGTGAGAACTCGTATTTTTGTTAATTTGCATATAAACTCTCAATTTGCTCATATACTCTCTGTGAGCATAAAAATTTCCTTTCTTGGGAATTTAAGTAAATGTTGGTAAAGAAGCCATTATTCTGCCTTCACATTTGTTTATTTTGCTTAATATTCTAATCCAACGTTACTGCATTTCCCAGGCAAAGAAAGCACCTGACTTCTAACTCCTCTCACAAATAATTATCATTTCCTTTGACAATACATAATGTATCATCTCCCACTTTGTGATGTCTACCACATTCGTTCTCCTGCTCTCCACCTTATGGTAACCTGCGGTGTCTGTACAGCCTTGAAGAAGGTTCTGATGAACCGTGGGCTTTTGTATTTTCAAAGAGAGAGACTCAATTGTTGCCTTTTCTTCCTTCCAGAGGTCATTTCGGGGGGGGGGGTTCGCGGGGGTTGTTGGTTCCCCCGGGGGGGGAAGGGGGGGGGGGGGCCAGGAGGAGGGTAAGTTGCTTCCTCCCTGCCTCTCCCCACCCCTGCCTGCCTGGGGCCAGGGAGGGCCTTCGCGGGGCTTCCTTGCACTCCCGCTGGCCTTGCGGGTCCACCGCCAGGCCCCTCATGGGGCTCAGCAGTGGAGCTACAAGGCCGGCAGCGGCGGCCGGGACCGTTGGGGGCGTGGTGCGTGGCCTTATGACACACTTCCGGTGATGTCAGGGGGTGTGGCCTTATGACACACTTCCGGTGATGTCAGGGGGTGTGGCATATGCTAATGAGTTATGCTAATGAGTTCCCCTAGCTCTTTTTCTACGAAACGACCCCTGCTTCCTTCCAACTTGCATCTAGTACTGTGTGTGTGTGGCACAATGGGCGCCACTAATTAGGATATGAGAAATTTACCTGGCTGGTCCAATTTCCTAACTGCTAGGTTGTAATGCAGAGTTCACCATGGTGGCCTTATTCCACCATGTGTGTGGTAAATACCATCAAGTTGCTTCCAACTCATGGCAACCATATGGATTAATGGCCTCTAAAACATCCTATCATTAACAGCCTTGCTCAGGTCTTGCAAACTTAATTGAGTCAATCCACCTGGTGTTGGGTCTTTCTCTTTTCCTGCTGCCTTCAACTTTCCCTAGCATTCTTGTCTTTTCCAGTGAGTCTTGTCTTCTCATAACGTGAATAAACTACAATAGCCTCAGTTTAGTCATTTTAGTGTCTAGGGAGAACTCAGGCTTGATTTGATCTCGAACCCACGGATTTGTCTTTTTGGTGGTCCATCGTATCTGTAATACACTCCTCCACCACTACATTTCAGATTAAACCATCTTCTTCCTTTTTATTTTTATTAATTTTTTAAACAAAGGAACAAAAAGGAATAACCACCACTCAAAACAAACAAACAAAGAAGAACCTTCTAAATTACAAAACATAGAAATGAGAATACAGAGGGAAAACACACACAAAATACAGAGGGAAGACAATGTTGAATCAAATTGTTGACAGAAGGCTTAATATTTAACACATTTTTTTCAATTTATCTTTCAGGAAATAGCTAAGAAAGGAAGTTAATAATGGCACAGGGGATCTTTTTAAAAAGATAATTCTTTGAATATTTAATTCCTTTTCCATAATTTGAGGAAGGACTTTGATAGATGTTGAATACCTTTCTGATTTTTGTATGGAATAAAATCATGCCATGTTTCATACAAATCTGACATTTTAGCTTGGTCACCAGTGACACAACTGTGCGTTATTTCCAACGTACAAAAACTCAAGTAAAATTTAGCACTTCCACCACCAGAATATTTTAGAGATATGCCTGTAGTTCTCTGGAAATTAAAGTCTCTATCTTTGTCTCTTAAAAGATTGAAATACATATTCTGGGCTTTTCTTGGCCTCCTGTTACCAATTACTCTGGACCCAGGGGAAGCCTTGGGAATATAGCTTGATAAAGCAAGAGGCTGCCCATCTTTTTTATTGTACCTTGATAAGGATGGACCAAGCTAAGTTTTTATGTGGGTATGGACAGACAATTGAAATGGGCTTGGTCTAGTTTCTGGGGGAACCAAGATTACATGACAGAAGAAGTGGTGATTTGGAGGCCTCTAATGAAGCCTTCATTTGTTGGGCAGGAGAAGGAAGTTCTTCAGGTATTTTGATCCTTCAGCTATCTAGGCTGAAGGAGACTGGCACTTTGAGTTGTTCCTTGAAGCAAACAGCCAGCCAGTGTAAAGCTTTTAAGATTAGCAAAATGCGACTGTAAGTTACATTTCCTAGCACTATAGCTGATGCATTCTGAACCAGCTGACGCTTCCAAAGTGATGTCTAACGAGAGACTATTTGTTTACAGAAACTGTTTGGAATACTTACTTGTTCTGTTCAGGCCTAGCTGCTCCTGGGTACTTTTAGATGAAAACAAAAACTGGCAGCTGGCTCCAGTGCTGCCAAAACAGCTGTGAAGTATCATAAGCTCTACTGCTGGAAAATAGATGTATCTCAGAAAGGTATATTTAGTGAAACCATTACATTGGCTTAGTGAAGAAACACAAGCCATCTGCTCTGCAGGCAGCTGGTATACTGTTATACTTTTGCTTGGTACTAGGCTGTTTTGCCAGGGAAGCACATGCAGTGGCTGTCCCGGATGAGCTTCACGTGTCATGAGTGCAAAGCAATTCTTTGTGTTTTTTTGTGCCAACTGGAACCCAAGAACATGATTCTAATCCAACCAAATTTCCAGGCCCCAAATGGGTATAATTACTAATATAAACTTCTCAATTTGTTATTCTCTGGCTTCAGTTAGTATTTGGATGCAGAGGAGGAAGCAAGCCTCAGCCACAATCGTTGAGTGAACTGGAAAGCAGAACTAAACAAGCAAAGCCTCCCACTGCAATGCTGGCAGCTCCTTCTCACTGTGGCTCTTTTCCTTTTCAGCTCTGTGGACAGGGAGGGAAGACTTTAACTCTTGCCTGTACACTACTGCTACTTTAATTCACCCAGATTCCAGACCAAGTACCCACTCTTCTCTGCTTTGTCAGATTTGCAAAACAAGCAATTCCCTGTTGCAGACCTTCAGGCAGTGTCTTGCCAGATGAGACCTTGCTTCTATAAATTCCCACTATAGCCAGGGTTGCCAGGTTCCCACTAGGGATGGGAGACCTCCAGCCCCCGGATGGTCCTTCCCACAGCTGCTCAGCTGGACACCAGGAGAAAAAAATGAAAGCGAAATGGGGAGTACGATAGTCAACATCCCGATGCACTAATGCCACTTCCGGCACAAAGTGACATCAGTGCATCACTGGTGATACTCTAGCATTCAGTCAAGATTCTATGCTAAACCATAGAGTTTTGGCTGAATGCTAGAGCACTGCCAGGGAAGCCTCCCCCCAGTGGAGAGTCTCCCTCTAGTTGCAACCCTAACTACAGCATAGACAATGAGGGGGCGTTGAAGAAGGGACACAGAAGCTTTGTCCACATAAGAATGGGAAGGGGCTCCTTAGGTTTTTTTAGTGGGATGAGGCAGAGATAAAGTTGAGCGAAAAGGGAGATTAAACAACATTTAACAGTCCCAGACACGACAGAGGTGGAGGGGAGCCAGAAGCACAAGGGATCCATGTTTTATTTAAAAGTAGCATAGTGGCAAACCTTTGTTAATATTATGCTGGGTACGCTGTACATTGCATTGGTTCTGCTGGGGTGCAATAATGCTCCCCCTCCTGTTTCTACTGCAGAGATTCTCTTATTTTACTTTTGTCCTTTGAAAACAATGGAGGGTGGGGGCACCTTCTTAGGGGGGCGGTGTGTTTCTTAACATCCAGTCTGGTGAAGTTTGCAATCACTATTTTGTGATGCTTTGGCTAGTATTACTTAGTAAAAGGTAGTACAAAGGGAGACTCCCAGCTCTCAAAAATGCCTTGTAGATGTTTGGGATGGTCAGCTCTTGGGCTTCAAAATAGAGAACCGAGGCCTTCCCAAGCCCCTGCTCAGAACACCAGTGGTGTGAGGGAATTTTTTTTTTTTGGGCCGTAAAGTCACAGCTGACTTATGGCGACCCTGTTGGGTTTTCAAGGCAAGAGACGTTCGGACGTGGTCTGCTATTGCCTGCCTCCAAGTCGGCCCTGCTTAGCTTCTGAGATCTGATGAGAGGGATCAGGCTGTCCTGTCCAGGTGGGACTCCTGTCACCAGAGACTCCGTGGGCAATCCAGGCCACCATAGATCGTGGTGGAGAGCCAGGAGGGTGGCAGTGCTGGTGGCCAGTCCTGTGGAGGAGGGCTGGAGTTTCTCTCCACAACAGGAGGGGGAAACGCAAATCCGGGCCTGAGGCCACAACCCACTACAGAGATAGAGAGGGTGTGTGGGTAGGGACAGAGGAATTCCGTTTTTATCCTGTTTATTTTCTGTGCCCCAGTTGTGTTGAAGTGTCTGTGTTTATTTTCTGTGCCCAATATGTATATAGTTAAATAAATCTTCCTTTTTTGAGTTTAAAAAGCCTGGTGTGCCTTAATCACATAGTCCTCCCCGCTCTGCATATTACCAGGGGCAAAGGGAGGCCAGGGAACACAAACGGCCCTAAATCTGAGGGGTTGCCAACTCTCCAGGGGGCACCCAAGGATCG
>NW_015176482.1:22420-69395 GCF_001447785.1 Gekko japonicus
GGGGGTGGTGTGTTTCTTAACATCCAGTCTGGTGAAGTTTGCAATCACTATTTTGTGATGCTTTGGCTAGTATTAGTTAGTAAAAGGAAGTACAAAGGCAGACTCCCAGCTCTTAAAAATGCCTTGTAGATGTTTGGGATGGTCAGCTCTTGGGCTTCAAAATAGAGAACCGAAGCCTTCCCAAGCCCCTGCTCAGAACACCAGTGGTGTGAGGGAGGTTTTGGGGGTTTTTTTGGCCGTAAAGTCACAGTTGACTTATGGCGACCCTGTTGGGTTTTTAAGGCAAGAGACATTCGGACGTGGTCTGCTATTGCCTGCCTCCAAGTCGGCCCTGCTTAGCTTCTGAGATCTGATGAGAGGGATCAGGCTGTCCTGTCCAGGTGGGACTCCTGTCACCAGAGACTCCGCTTGATGGCAAAAAAATGGGGGGGGAGGTGTTAAAAAATTATCTGCCCAGGGTGCCAGATAGGCTAGGTAGGCCACTGCATAGTTGCTATGCAGAGGCAAGCAATGGCAGACCACCTCTGTCTCTTGCCTTGAAAACACTATATGGGGCACCATAAATCAGCTGTGACTTGATGGCTCTTTCCACAGCCACAGTTCACAGAAGAATTATTCAGTCAACCAGTAATCCAATAATTATGGTAACATTTGAATCTAAGGCTGCGATTACACACACTAAATAATCCACTTTCAAACTGGATTTTGCCAGTTCAGACAGTAAAATCCAGTTGGAAAGCACATTGAAAGTGGATTGAAAGTGAATTATTTAGTGTGTGTGATCACAGTCTAACAGCAAAGATTCCTAGGAAAAGAAAGCTATTAAGTCAATCCACAAGCAGATGACAAAATATAACATTTGAGTCTTTAACAGCAAAGATTCCTGGTAAAACACTGTAATGCAGTGGGGCTGGGACTGAAGAAGTGGAAGGAAAAAAACACACTATCCCTAATAGAGGCAATCTCTTGAGCTTATCCATTATACTATGGCCCTACATTCTGTACAATTCTATTTTGCACATTTTGTGAAATGATTGACACATGGGGGCCTTCCCAGTAGCCTCAGACAAACCATTCCATAATATGAAAGCCACCATAGGCGGTCATTTCCCCAGAAAACACTTTCCTGGGGCATCTTCTTTGGGGGAGCAGTAACTCAGACCCCATAAATCCAATCTTCACCACACTTGGATGGCAGGTAGAGGAGAGTCAGCCAGAGATCTCTTTCTTTAAGGCCGTCGGAGCTCAACGAGGGTAGACGTGTGTGGAGTTGCTTCGTCACAGTCTGCCTTTCCTGGGTTTGCTACCCTCTTATTAGGGACTCAGAGCCCCTGAGTCTCCCTCTCAGTTTGTGGGGGAGAGCAAGAGGCTTCGCTCCAACCGGGGTGTGTGAGGCAAACAGGTTAGAGGAGTGTATAGAACAGATCCTGTGCAAGCTAGAGATATCAGATTTACAGGACACCTCCCCACAGGTGCTCTTCTACATGCCCTCCATGTTGTTGCTTTGTAATTAGGTAAACATTTAGACTGAGCGGAGATAGTCTGTTTGGAAATGTATCCATTCACAAACCAGAATGAACGTCCATGAACAGCTTGAAAGTTCATGGAAAGTTCATGCCATTTGACCTGCAATGAACTTCACATCGTGAACCACAATTCACGAACCAGTCAAAATTCATCATGAACTTTATAGTTCATGAGCTGGTTCATGCCCATCCCTATACATTACAGTAGTCTGGCCTCAAGGTAACTGTAGCATATTTGTGGCCAAGTCAGCTAAATCAAGGTAGAGGGCCATCTTCCAAGCTAAGTGGTTTTGGTAGAACACCCTTTTGCAGCTGTGTCCTGCAGTAAAGCTGGAAACAGGATACTAGCCTCATAACGAAGTCAGTGAGAGACAATTAGGCAACCTCAGAAGTGGGAGGCCCCATGTTCTTCAGGGCCTTGGCCTTCCTGGTCAAGATTACTTTTATCTTGTCAGGATTCAGTTTCAGCTTGTTTACCCTGAGCCCTGAGCCCTGCTCATAATGATTGACTAAAACCAATCCAAAACACATCCTTTAATCCCTACTTCTACCTCCAAACTCCTCAATATGGTTCACTGTATCAAAGGCTGCCAATAAGTCTAGTAAAAGCAGCAGAGAGGCATAGCTTTTGTCTGCATTTAGATGGAGTCATTCACTAGTGTCACTCGTGCTGTCTCCATCCCATAGCCTGGTCTGAAACCAGACTCAAAGGGATGTTAGACAGATAATTTATCCAGGAAGGCCAGGAATTTATCCAGGAAGGCCAAAACAAAAAGAATGTGCTTCAATCAGAGGCCAAAAAAAATGGGAATTGCTCTGCAATTTTGCCCAGGAAAAGTACATAATGGATTGGCTGGAGCAGAAACAAAGTACGGCTATTCAGTCTGGCCTTAAAAATTAACTACTAAAATATTTCAGAATGTTATTGCATGAGAGACGAAAGCGCTCATACAAACTCAGATACAGACAGTTCCCCATCTCATTTGACTCACTGCTTCCCTCCAGAATTCCCCAAATGCACATGTCAGTCTGTCACAGAATAACTAATAACATTCCAGCTTGGGAGAGGACGCTGCACACTGCACACGCTAGTCCCCGGATTCAACCCCTGCTACCTCCAACAAAAAGGGTCTGAAGTAGCAAGGCTAGGAAAGCTTTGTTACGAGAACAATCCTGAGCAGAGGTTAAAGTGAAGAGGCCCACTGTTCCATTTTCCTACAAATACCCAGCTACTTGCTGCTCTGTGGGATTCAAAATACAGTCAAAAACAAGCTTAGAACCATACAGTAGGGAGAACAGTCTAGAGGGCAATTTGGAACACAACAGCAACCAGTGGGAACTTCTTTCCCCTCCCGCACCACCCTCCAATGACCATGAGTCCCTCCTGAAGCATCTTCTTCTCAGGACAAAGGGGCTGTCAGGGTCTCATTATGTGTGTTCCTAACACCTGCTGGCAATTACTGTAGATAGTACTGGGCTAAATTGTCCAATTCAGTATATGGTAACTTTATGGCTGCAATCCAGAGAACACTTTCCTGGGACTAAGGCCCAGTGAATAAAATTGAACTTACTTCTGAGTAGACCATCTTAGGATTGCTCCCTATGGATGCTCAAATATCTCATGAGCAGGCGTTTTTGATGTCAGCATCTTCAGTTAGACACTAAGGATCAGGACTTACCTTACTCTGGAAGGTCCAGTATAGATAAAAACCCTTTGGATCAACCCGTAGAATCACAGGAGAAGCATTTGTGGTGTCCTGAAAGGAAAATGGATCAGAAACTTTCATTTATCAGTGCAAGCCAGGGGAAGATGAACTTCCCCTTAATCCACAAATTGGACTGGAGGGCCTTTAAAATTTCTTCCCATCCTATAAATCTATGAGCCTACTTCTGTCCATAGACATTTATGAAGTGCAATCTGCCTCTCATTAAAAAGGCACAAAGGTCCTGCAACTGGTCAGGGAAGGGGAATCTGGTTCTGTCCATTGTTCTGCTCCATCTCTTTCATTGTAAGAATGTTCTTCTTGAAAAACAAAAGATATGTTCGATTTCTGCCATTATGACCATGAATTTATTTGCCCCAACATCTTCCCATCTATCACCCACTAGTTTATTTTAGAAAAAAGGAAACCTGGCTACTTCACAGTCCTAAAACTGGCAACATCAGCTTACTCTCAAGAGGCTTGTAGTGCAGTTTAAAGTCAAAACCCTTCAACCTGAGAATTCAGGTGAAATGATCTTTTCTGAAGGCCCCCAGGGAGGGGGGGGAAAGAAATATTACAGTTAAAATCTTCTGAATATATCCGTTTGCTTCTTTTGCTTTCCTTAAGAAAAGTGCCACTCATTAGAGGCAAAACTGATACTATGTGGGAGAACATATCCTGGAGGGACTATTTTCTCTGGGGACACTGTGGCCCTCAGTCTATAAGGACAGCAGCAACAGCAGAGAATAGGCAAGGAGCTTTGGTATCATGTTGTCAGTATTTCTCTTAAGCCGCTTATGAATATAAGGCATTCATTTATACTGAATCAGGGCTCCAGTCCTTCTAGCTCAGTATACTCTACTTGGACTAGCTGCAAGTCTCCAGAATCTCAGGCCGAGAAAGGTCTTTCCTAACACTGAGATTTTTTTATTAGAGGTGTCATGGACTGACACTGTCATGCAAAGGCAGGATATCAGTCTTTTACATCGGTTTAATGTAGACTGACTTTCTTAGTCAGGAGTGCTTTCTGACACTAAACAAAACACATTCGTGTGACTTCAGCAGTTCCAGCTACTTCTCCAAAAGATCAGAATTAGTGCTGTTTTCAACAGGAACTGAGACATACATGCTCTTCCACCACCAGACAGAATTATAGCAAAGATCCAGCATGATTTGAAAGGCTGTGTTCTATTGTGCAAACTGATGTCAAAATGGCAGTAATGCTGTAAAGACAAGGCTTTCTCTTTCTTTTTACTAGAGGTTTCATGGACTGAAACTGTCATGCAAAGGCAGAATATCAGTCTTTTACATAGATATGGATCAGTTTAATGTAGACTGACTTTCTTAGTGAGGAGTGCTTTCTGACACTAAACAAAACACACTCGTGTGACTTCAGCAGTTCCAGCTACTTCTCCAAAAGATCAGAATTAGTGCTGTTTTCAACAGGAACTGAGACATACATGCTCTTCCACCACCAGACAGAATTATAGCAAAGATCCAGCATGATTTGAAAGGCTGTGTTCTATTGTGCAAACTGATGTCAAAATGGCAGTAATGCTGTAAAGACAAGGCTTTCTCTTTTATTAGATTTCTAATTCACCTATTTTCAGAGATGCTAAAGTCCAAGTCTAATCTCAGTGAGATGGAAAGAGAGATCTCAATACAATTAGAACATCCAATATAACTGGTAGGTGAATCGACAGTGTCACTGACCCACATTGTCACATGATTATTTGGAAGTCTCTGCACATGTGCAGCAGGACATAATACAGCTGCTGATGTGCCAGTAGGGATGGGCAAAAACCTGCTCACAATGAATTCTGGTTGGTTCGTGGTTCACTAACTGAAGTTCATGGCAGGTCAACTGGCACAAACCTTCCACGAACTTTCAAGGGGTTCCTGGTGGTTTGTGAATGGATACATTTCCAAACAGACTGTTTCCATTCAATCAATGTTTACCAAACTTCAAAGAAATGGGGTGGGGAATTCTCCAGCCTGTGTGTTTGGTGTGTGTTGCTTGCAGGGGGTTCATTCTATACACTTCCGAACCTGCACCTGACATTTACCCCAAAATAACTTTCTTGAGGGCCTCTTCTTTGGGGGGGGGCATAACTTGGACCCCCTAAATCCAATCTGCACATAACTTGGAGGGCATGTAGAGGAGCATCAGAGGGAGGTCCCTTGTGAGACTGATATCTCTAGCTTGACCAGGGTCCATTCTATACCCTCCTGAACATCCTGAACCTGCACCTGTCATTTCCCCAAAAATACTTTCCTGGGGGCACCTTCTTCAGGGGGGCTATAACTTGGAGCCCGTGAATCTAATCCTCACCAAACTTGGAGGGCAGTTAGCCAGAGATCCCCTGAGAATTCAATGTTCTTGGCATGCCAGGGGAGCATTCTACCACATCACAAACCTCACAAACCAAACCAGTTTGTTTGGCACTAAAATACTGATGACAGTTCGTGGCTCACAAAGCTCACACACCACGAACCATGAATTGAAACAAACTGTATTTTCCCTTTTTCTGCTCATTCCTATATGCCAGGCCATGATAGATCTTGCCACACATGCACTGAAGCCTCCAAGGCATCACATAGTAACATAGGATGATACTGTCATTGACTTATGCACCACACTTAAGGACTCTGGACATATGAAGGGGTTCTTGCAGTCTAGCAAAATCTACAAATCACACAAGGCTTAATTGTCCATGTATAATTGCCTTTTATGTTGATGTGGCCTGGTGACAACATTACAGCATGTCACTGGACAACAGCACAGTGCCTCCCTGCACCCATGGTAGGACCTCCTGCAGCCTTGAGCCTGTGGAGCCATGCTGGGCTTGATTTGTTTCATCAGTGTCAACACTGAGTTCCACTTGGAGCAGAATTTAGTGACAATTCTACATAAAAGGAGTGGTCATGTCCTGAGAACTGAAATGTAATTTGTTCCAGTAAGAAATAGTGAGAACATCACGTATTTGCCAATAATTTGTGCTAACATCAATTTAAGTAACAAGGTAGAAGAAAAAGAGTTGGTTTTGTACTCTGCTTTTCTGTACCCTCTCAAAGTGGCTTACAATTGCCTTTCCCTTCCTCTCCCAACAACAGGCGTCCTGTGAGGTAGGTGGGGCTGAGAGAGGGGGTGATAGAACTGTGACTTGCTGAAGGTATTTATTTGATTCTAAGAGTAATATTAATGAGATCTACTTCAGCTTTGCATCTTTCAAGAATGCCAGGAAATGTGGGGATATGCAGATTCAGGCTTAGGATTCTATACTTTTAAAAAGATTCCTCCGTAGATAACTCATAAAAGCTATGCATTTTTGTATATCCAGAGACCTGAATGGGCTTAAATGTGCTCTGCAGTTGGTTCAATATGAATAGATCAGGCAGAAAGATGGTGGAACTGAAAAAATTCACAGTGTGCTCTTATCTTCATCTTAACAGGAACTAAGTATAAGAAACTGCTCCCTAATAGGTTTGCCACTAGACTCCCCCCCCCATCTCCACACCTCCAGCAAGAAGATAAGAAAAGGAAGTCATTCATAGTCTGATAGTTTTCGCACTCTCACCCCCTTGCCACAGTTCTGTACATGTTCTCTGGCCCCACAGCCCTCTTCCCTAGAGTGCCTCATACAGAACCAAAGGCGTATTTTCTGTTTTGGGGAGCAGAAGCTTCCCACAGTCACATAACACATTCTTATACTTATACTCTTGTAACCCAGTGACTCCAACCTTCCATATGTACATGAGTTTCTGCACTTTAAGAGATGGTTCACACAGTTTTTGTACATGCAAGCAGTTCTAGCCATCTTTGGACATATACTTAAGAGAACAAATGTAATGTGAGAACTAGGCAATCAAGGATGTAATCATCAATACTACCTCAGATGTGAACTTGACAGGTTAGCTCAGGCACCCCATTATCTCAACTTCACCCCCTTGCTGCTTTACCACATACTTGGGGATCGTAACATTGGCCCAGGTTATACATGTTTGCAAGGGAGATCACTAAGATTATTCAAAAATATTATTATTGCTTGGCCACAGGAGTGCTTTTCAGAAACACTTGTAACTGCTCATAAACACAATTAAAATATTGCATGAACCAATCTGTAGGCCTATCACAAATATTCATTGAACTTTGCTCCCTCTTTCCTACCTTCCAGCCTTAGTTTGGCTATATATACAAACATTCCTGTGTTGTCCACAAACACTGAGGAAAACGTGTCTTCATACACATACTTTGAAAGAACAGTCCTCTTTTTCTTTCCTCCAGGAACCCCCAAATTAAGTTCACTGTAACATGCCATTACAGTGAAAGCCACGATACTCACATCATCCCACTTGATAAAGCGTTCTCCCTTGGTCAGGTATTCCTTCACCTCAGGGGGAGTCAGTATAGGGCTGAGCACTGACATTTTGGCACACCAGTCTTGCCCCTGGATCGGGAGTCTCTTGTTCTTGGCTGCCTCCTTGCTGCCCTCAGGCCCTCTGGGCCTCCTCACATGGTGTTCTCTGCTCCTTCAGGAACCCAACATGTTTTATAAGCTAGAAAAAACACTGGGATGGCTCTAAAAGACGGATGAGGAGAAACTGATCTGCATGGCAAATTTTCAGCTTCCCAAACAAACCAGTGAGCTCTGCTAAAGCAAAGGTCCAGAGATTGTAGGATGGGCTGTCAGTCGATCAACAGACTACTCAGTTAAGCTCTGCAGAAACCCACAAGCCAGGGCTTCCTGTTTTCAACTTCCCCATGAATGCTTCTGCTTCTTTCCTCTTAGCCTCACCAGCTGATTCATAAAGTATTTCAAAAGGGTTAAAAGAATTTCAAAACTCATTTTCAGAATGGTCTTTTTGGTACTGATCCCTGTCTTTCCAAGCTAAGAACAGGCACACAGTGCACATGTGCATGCACACACAAACAAGGCACTGGTTTTTGGACAGAACTCTATGATAGAATTCACTTCAAATCATAGAGATTTGCCCAAAAACCAGAGCGTCGCCCCATGACGTCCCCAATGTGCCTGTATGGCTTTTGTAGGCATGTTGCGATGATTTCCAGGTTCCTGCCGGTAAGAGGAGGTAATTTGAGGGGGAGAGGAGCACCCCAAAGCAGGAGACCCCCCACCTGCACTGGGCAGTCTGGGAACCCAACCTTCCATGAAGGGGGTGGGGCAATAGGCACTGCAGGGATGGGGAAAATGGCTGCCATGTCAGCAGGACCAGGGATATTAGGGTTGTCAAGCTTCAGGTTGGGGAATTCCTGGGGACTTGTGGGTGGAGCCTGGAAAGGGCAATGTTTGGGGAGGGGAGGTTACCTCAGCAAGGTATAATGCCATACAGTCCCCCCCCCAAAAAAAACCCCAATCATTTTCTCCAGGGGAACTAATCTCTTTAGTCTGGAGATCAGATTTAATTCCGGGAGATCTCCACACCTCATGTGAAAGCTGGCCTAGGGTTACCAAGTCCTGGTTCAAAAGCATCTGGAGATCTGAGGATGGGGCCTGGGAGAGTGGGGCTTAGGAGGGCAGGGGCCTTGGCAGGGTATAGTGCCAGGCAGTCCACTTTCCGGAGCAGCCATTTTCTCCAGGAGAGGTGGAATACATGTTTTAGATACATTAATAATAAATGGGTGATTAGTCTGGAGATCAGTTGTAATTCCAGGAGATCTCCAGCCCCCACCTGGAGGTTGGCCACCCTAGCTGGCAGCCTTAGGGAAGACTCTGCTCACACAGCAGCCTTCTGGGCTTTGTCGTGATCTTTCCCAAATCTTCACAACAAAGTGAAGCCAGGGAAACCTTGGGAGCTACACAAAGGCACCATGCTGCTGTGGGGAAGTAGGGAGAAAAATCTGCTTCAGAACAGCAACAAATCCAGGGCAAATAACCTGCATGGAAAAGGTCATAGTTGTGATTCAGTATCAAGTGGGAGGCATCTTTGGGCATATCCAGATCAGTAGTTTTTGCACTGAACTCTACAATCCATCAGTATTTCATACTCTTTTCCTGGGCCCCTCACCACCACATCCATGGGGCTCGAAAGAAATCTCATGTTGTCTTTTGGGCTGGCCATTGTGTTACTGGAGGCTTCTGTTTTAAAGTGAGTTTGCACCACTGTGTTTATTGGCCTAGAAATGCTGATAATTTCATCAGCTCATTTATTTTAGCAGAAACCAAATCTGGCTGCTTCAAGGATCGGGAGCCCAGTTACTTGGCAAACCCATCTCACGGTTCCTGCCACCTTGTCCCTCCATGCAATCCACATGAACTTTACTGGGTTGTGTATGGAAGCATGGGTGCATGGATGCATTATGCAAATTCATCTTTTCTGCAGGAAAAAACCCTGAGTCAGCGATTCCAGGATGATAAAGCCCACCTCAACAAGAAATGAGTAAAGATTAATATTGGGACAGTGAAAGACTGTAACTATAAATGAAATAAAATACCCATAGAGCTCTAGGTGTGTGACTTAAGCTGCTTTAACAGTCCCTAGGTTTCTTCCAGGGAATCCAAGGCACCAGTATTCTGGGTGGCAATTAGTTGATATCTGACTTCTCAGTAACTCACCAGTCTACAATATCGAGGACATTTGGAGCAAAGCCACAGCAACTAAAATGGTATCAAATAGACTTTTCATGCCCTTATTGACTCACACTGCTGTGGGAATGGGGTTATGGTTCTGTCTGTACATTTCTCCTCTGGAATTCCCTACTTTAGTTTTGTGCTCTCAGCAGATACAAAAGGATATTCAGTAGCCTGCAGCAACTGTGAATAGCTTTTGGTTCCACCACAGCTAAAAAGATAGAAGTGCACAGAGGCATTAATGGTGTACAAAAGGGTGTCCTGCATCAAAATGAGCCAGAACCAGAGACGGGCCAAGATATGCTGGGACTTGGGTCGGAGGGGCCTCTTGATGCCCCATGGTAGTTAAAATAGAATAATCTCCCTTATAAATAAAAGCCGAATGGTAGTGGCACTTCTCTAGAACATTCCACACGCTCCAAAATCAGTTCGCTCTCTGATCTGTCATTCAGAGGGTCTCCCTATCCACTGGCTGCTTTGCCTGAGTCCTGCCTCCAACATTCTAAACATTTTGCAGTTCCTCCCCCCCCCATAGCCAGTCAGAACACAGAGGTTATTTGCATATGCAGCCTCATTGGCCTCTGCCTTGGGTCGTTTGCATATGCGACTTGATTGGCTTTTGCCTCTAACATTCTAACCAGTTTAGCTCTTCTGAGGTAAAATGAGTCCAATCTCCAGGTGAGGGCTGGAGATCACTCAGAATTACAACTGCTTTCCAGATGGCAGAGATCAGTTCCCCTGGAGAAAATGGTGGGCTCTGTATCTTTATACGCTACTGAGGTGGCCCCCGTATGAAAGTCAATGTGACGTAGCAGTCAGGGCTTCAGAGCACGGAAGAGGCTGCAGGTGTGTGGGGGGTGGAAAGCTGAAGAGTGAGGGGGAAATAAAGGTAGGTTGATGATTGGCTGGGAAGGAGATAGGGTTGCCAACTTCAGGTGGGAAATTCCTGGAGATGTGAGGGATGGAGCCTGAAGAGGGTGAGGTTTCAGGAGGCGTGGGACCTCGGACAGGTACAAAGCCATAGACGCCACCCTCCAAATCAACTATTCCCTTCTGAGGAACCATCGTTGCCAATCTCCAGGTGAGGGCTGGAGATCACTCAAAATTACAACTGTTCTTTAGGTAGCAGAAATCAGTTCCTCTGGAGAAAATGGTGGACTCTCAGTGTCATTATACCCTGTTGAGGTCGCCACAGCAAATTGACACTGAGTGTCTAAGGCCAGGGCACCTGCCCAGAGCCTCTTTCTAGAGGTCGTTGTATTTATTTCCACAACGGGCCTTTTTCCTAGTAAACTAAGTAATGAGCTTTGTTGACTTTAAACTCCACACTCTTGCCCTGTCATCTCTGGGAGGCTTAGAATGTTTCCAGAAGGATGTCTTCTGCATTGGGGGAAAGGTATGTGTTGCCACTGGCAAAGGAGGCAAAGGAGCAAACAAAACTGGTGTGGAGTTTGCCAAAAGCATTTAGCCTCTTTTGAATAAAGCCAAACACAGTTTGTTTAAACAATCTTATTTGCATCTGAGTACTTTCCATATGCAGGCTGGGATTCCACAAGTTTCCTGCTATGAAAATCAGGTGTTAGTTTTCAGCCATGATTGTATTCCATGTGCCATGCAAAAACATCATATCACAGAGAACAGAGATATTCTCCTAAAAGACTAGATACCCCCCCACACACCACTGAAACAGTGCATTGAAACAGTTTCCCATTAGGAGTATTTCATGCTAGATACAGTTGTTAAGTGAAGTTTAATTTGCCTTCTTCGTAAAGTGCACTACCAAATTACTAATGTGAAAAGTGACTGGTGTAATGTATTGAAATGATTACATGAATCACCTCATAGGACTCCCATGTTAAGCTTCGAGCCAGACCAGGGCTCCTCTGAGCGAACTTCCTATTGGTCGCTTCGTAACAGCGACCAATCAGAACGATACCATTCCCTAGGAGGGAAAGACTCCCATTGGCCCTTATCCAAGCAATCTCATTGGTTGTTATTTGTAAATAGGCGTGGCTACATTAGCCCGGTTATGTTTAAAAGGAGCATAAGCTCCCACTGTTTTCTGTTCTGGTTTCTTACTGAGTTGAGTGCTTGTTCGTTACTTCTAATAAAGCTGAATCACTTGCTGAATCACTCTACGAGTCCGTTGTTAGCGCGATCTAACAACTGGCCTTTTTGGTGGCTTTGGACATTCCTTTCATGTTGCATTGTATCACAAAGTTGCATAGACCCTTCTTAGTTCCTTCCTACCTAAACTCATCCAAAATTGTAACTCTTGGGATTAAAACTGAACTCTGGTTCAAAATCTAATGCTAAGAGATGACATAATATTACAGAATGTCTCACATCAGAAAATGGCCCGATCTGCATCTACTATTTTACCAAACCCATGTTGGAACAGAAATTCCCTTCTGCATTGCATGCTGCTTTCACTTTGATTGATTATTGGATTTTATGGCAGTGTCCAGACTGCATGCCGCTTTCACTTCATTTGATCTCTCGGTTTTATGGAACCGTCTGCATAGATTTATGGTCATTTTATGGCCATTCAGGGGTGACTCTGCAGTCAATACGGCGTTGGCCCAGGGTATTTGAATGTGGTTTTGAGCCACATCTTTTTCTGTTCCAGTGTGGGTTTGGTAAAACAGCTGAGCAAATGCTAGATGCAGATTGGGACAATGTGTGCACAAAGCATCCTGAGAATGTAACCATCTCCTGACAATACATATGTTCCATATCCCTGCTTCATTACGAAGTGTGGTATGACAGAAGTATATCCATACGTGTGTATATTCTAATCTTTGGAGAGTCTACATTGTGTGGTTCTGAGTAACAAGGGTGCAGTCCTGTGAAGACACAAGTAAAGTGTTAATCCAATCCATATGACCTTCTTTATATAATATGCAAGGGACAAGTGAGTACATGTGGCAGTTGGCTTTATGGTGAAACAGTCCATGGTTGATTGCTTCATTCACTCAAACTGCAGTGCTGCTTACAACTAGATGAGTAGACTGTGACAGAGCACCAGGGTTAAAAGTGCAATCCCCAGGCCCAGCACAATAACAAGGGAGTAAGCCCCACTGAACCCAGTGGGACTCACTTCTCAGTATACATGTTTAGGGGGTGCTGTACGTGGGGGGCAATAGTGCTGCCGTTACCTTTTCACATTTCTCTGAAATATCACTGTTCATAGTTCTTATTTTATTTATTTTAAAAAACTGATCTTTCACAAGTACAAATTTATATCGAGGGACAGGAGAGCCTTTCCATTATGGCAATTCTGAATTAAATGAAACGTTATCCTGACCAGCCTGATTCTCAATCAGAAAAAGGGAGAAAAGGGGCCCAGTGGTTTGCCTGATTCTAAGAGGCACTTAAATGCTGCTGACTTGCTTGTCGCTGGGAACTCACTGCAGCTGGAGTGGTGGCTTTTGCCAGTTTTCTGATTATAATAAGAAAGATTCTGTTTGGGGACAACATTTTCCTAGAGAGTTTCCTATTATGAATCTCACAGTGTTCACCCTAATTTTATCATTTGGAATCCATTACAAGGCTTGGCTGCTAACAGAGAAACATATCCCTGGAGTTAGGGTCTAAAGAGTGGCTCCAGGCTCTGCAAAAAACCGCTGCCATTTGAATCCACACTCACATTTGGATTGTGGCTTTTTTTTTTTTTTTGGTAATATTCAAAGTTAAACTGTGGAGGGGGAAAAGTACACAGACTATTACATGTGCAGTCACAGCCTCCGCATGTCACCTAAAACTAAGGCCATCTAGTGAAAGCTGTGGCTGAACTTTATGAGAACAGGTGGTCTCATGGAGTCTACTTATTGAAGAGACTCCCCACCACCACCACAATTACAGCAGGCATTAATAGGGAGAGCAGAAATGAGGCTTCATGCAAAGTGCCAAGAAGCAGGCCCACACAGGGTAACGTGAGTGGTGGCCACAGGCTGGCTTGCCATCTTTATAGCCGTGACAGGAAGAGAAAAGGAAACTGTAAGAAGGTTGGGGTAAGCTGAAACCCACAGTCTGCGTGTCAGTACTAAATGCAGGGGTTGAGCAACACATCTGGCCTACTTTTGTTTTTAATGCATTTCGCATATGCCCTCTGGGTTAGGGCTGCCAACTCTGGACTGGGGAATTGCTAGGGATTTCCATGCAAATGCAGAGTTAATAAACGCAGCAGAATGCCTGTATTACCTTTTAAACAAAGAGACTTTACTAAGGAGGGAGGGTAAACTGGGAGTTGAAAGTAACAAAACAATACAGGAAAATCATCCTGTCTACCTACTCTCTAACCTACATCTTTTCTTAGAGACTTCTATAGCTCGTGCAAAGATGAACTAAAG
Organism: Gekko japonicus; assembly: GCF_001447785.1. NCBI lineage: Eukaryota > Metazoa > Chordata > Lepidosauria > Squamata > Gekkonidae > Gekko > Gekko japonicus. The sequence continues at coordinate 36,592 of NW_015176482.1, forward strand.
AAGGACAAAGAGCAATAAACCTGAAACCCAATGCTTACTCTCTACTCCACCCCCAAAGTATTGATTACCCAATTGGAGAATCCCAGTGCTAATTATGCATTTTGTCATCTTGCTCTGGTGGCAACTACATGCAGGATTCCCCACTGGGTCTCTAACTTTAAACTGTCTAAGACATCAACATGCATAAACAAACAATAAATTAGTTCATGAGTACAGAGAGAGAACTTACAAATTCCAACAGAAATTCCTGGAAATTTTGGGCAGAACCTAGGGAGGACAGGGACCTCTAATGTCACCATCCAAAGCAGCCTCTTTACCCAGGGAAACTGATCTCTGTAGTCTGGAGATTAACTGTAATTCCAGGAGATCTCCTGGCCCACCTGGAGGTGGGAACCCTTCAGAGGTAAGGCTAACAGGTTGCAACTGTGAGAATGAGCATTTGTCTTTAAATGCACCAGTAAAGCAAGAAATCAGCTAGCCATGGCTGCTGTCACCCTCTCTGCCTCCCTCCCCTACCTGCAGTAAGTCAAACTGAAGAAGGAAGGAAGGAGAGGGGGACAGGTGGGAAAGAGCAATTGCCACAACCTTCTCACCCGTGCAATTAAATAATTATTTTAAAAATTACAACCTGGTAATTTACTGCCCCCCCCCCCAATTAGCTTGTTAATTTGTGCTGCAGCCAAGGATCAGAAAGACTTTCAGACTCCACTGCCATACCCCAAACGTTCCTTTTTCTTTATTTACACCTAGCTGAGGATTCCTGGCTTTATATGCAAACATCTCCTTTCTATTTTGCCCTCTTGTGGCCAGTCTGTGAAACTACACACACCACCATGAAATTGTACAACAGATGTCATAATATTCTGGTGAGCAAAGTATTCCAAACCTCTTTCAATGCACTGTCCTATTCATGCTGGGTCAGCATGCCCTGTCCTTCACTTATCTATGATATCACCTGCAATTCTGACCACCCTTTATTTGTGCTCAGTTTTTGGCAAGCAAAACATTTTTGTAGTGCAGTACCTTAATGCCAGACGCCTCAGGATGTGCCAATTAGATGCTGAGTCAAAATGATCTTATGTGTCTCCACATTTTTTTCAAACATAGATGCCTAACTAATATTAGGCACTCATAGACATTAACAAGCAAGTTGAAAATCTCAATGAAAACAAAGGCTTTGGTTGTACTGAGCTGTGCTGCTTGCTGTCTATCACTCCCAGAGAGCCAGGTTGGTGTAGTGATTAAAAGCAGCTAATCTGGAGAACTGGATTTGATTCCCCACTCCTTCACATGAAGCCAGCTGGGTGATCTTGGGCCAGTCACTGTTCTTTCAGAGCTTTCTTAGCCCTTAAAACAAGTCCAGCTTACCACTAGCATAACGCTAAGAGCTAGGACACGTGGCTTCCAGGCAATCTCAGGATCTCCTGGCTACTCTACACACAATGCCATATGATAATTATTAATTATTATCACTCCCAATCTTTTTTCTTTTTGCTTTAAGAAGTAAGACACACATACCATAATCCTGGGGTCCTCCCAGATCTTGATCCAGGACTGCTACAGAAATAAAAAACATTCAACTTGCAGTGCAGAATTTTGTCCCCTATCCATTTTGTGATAGGTTGCTTGTCACTCCTCCAATCTGATACTCTACAGTGTGCAATCTATGAAAACCTGACATACACTCTCCACAAAATGCTATCATTCTGCTCTCGTTTATTTCAGATTACTATGAATTTCTGCAATACAGGTAAGCTTTACAGCAGTGCTGTCTGTCCTAACTCTCTCCTAGTCTAGTTGATGTGGTTTCTCCTGTTTCCAGGGCAGATTCAGGCTCTAACAAAACACTGTTCAGCTGTAGCTGAAAACAAAATTAAGTTGCTGCCCACTCAGCTGTGCAGGTAGCCAGGGAAGGGACAGCAGGAGCACAGCTAGGCTTGTGTGTACACCACCATATGTCCAAAGAATCACACCTGAATTGTACCTTTACTATCACAGGTACAGAGAGCAGGCCATGGAAATGATATTGCCTGGAACTCATTAGCATAATAGGCCACACCCAACAGCAGAAACTCATTAGCATATTAGGCCACACCCCTAACAACACAGATCATGAGCATATTAGGCCACACCCCCATGTTACCAGAAGTTAGGTCATCCAGCCACACCCACCTTTTGCCCCTTATTCTGTTCACCTTGTTTGTTGTCAAAACCCAGGGCTTTTTTTTGTAGCAAGAAGAACCCTTTGCACGTTAGGCCACACACCCCTAATGTAGCCAATCCTAATAAGTTTCTGCTGTTGGGTGTGGCCTATTATGTTAATGAGTTCCTGCTGGGTGTGGCCAACTTGGGAGCCAGCCGGAACTCCGTTCCTGTGCGTTCCTGCCCAAAAATAGCCCTGATATTGCCCTAATTGGGGAGGTGGTTGGACCTTTAGGGCACAATCCAGGGCCACTCGAGCCAATGGGAAGGGGGACTGCACATATCATATTGTGTTCTCTGATTAGCACTCTTTTGAGCTCATTGCTGGAGAGACTGAAACCTGAAGAGAGACTGGCGAGAACAAATGCCAAAACATCCATTAACCTAGAACTAGGGTTGCCAATGCCAGCCCCCCCGGTTTGCCAGGGGTCCCCTGTTTGTTTTTTGGGGGGTTTCTCCCCAACGCCGGCCAGATGGCCGGCGGGGGAAGCCTCACCCCCAACACCCACAGCCACCCATCTCTCTCCCTTTAAGTGTGTGGAACCCGTGTTTCCTCCCAAGCCTGATCTCCACAAGCTTGCAGGGAAATGCCAGCTTCGTGCTCTTAAAAGGGAAATGCGGCTGCTCTTAAAGGGGAAACACTGGCTCCTGCATTTAAAAGGGAAACGCCGGCTCCTTTAAGGGCAGGGAACTGCTGTTTCTGGAGATCTGGCGCATGGGGGGGGGGCGGATGTCCCCAACGTGACATCATCACGTCGGGGATGCCCCGCCCCCTCCAGGAACACCCCCAAAGTCCCCTGCTGGGGGTGGAAGATGGACTTGGCAGCCCTACCTAGAACTCAGGGAGCACAAACATTCAGCTTCGTTCCCTTCTGTTTGTAGGCCATGGCCATCCATACCTAGCTGAAATAGTTCAGGAGAACATCATTTTTTAAAATGTTTTTATTAAATTTTCATAGGACAACATTTTCCAACTTGTAACAGAGCAGCATAAATAATACATCTCAAAATGAATACAATGCATTGAATGAATTGAGAGTAAATTCCCAACTCAAAATATAAAAGGTGTTATAAGACAGCTATAATATATATTGAAGACAAAGTATAGAGATCATCCAGTTTGATCATGGCTTCTTCTCTTAAAGAGCTCTGGCTAGAGTATATGTCAAGGGTGGCCAAACTTGCTTAACATAAGAGCCACATAGAATAAACATCAGATGTTTGAGAGCTGCAAGACACGAAGAAATATTACACACGTTTTTATTGAAAAATATGCAAATATGCTTTTTATTAACATTAAATGAGATTGCCAAAAATAAAACCAAAAGGGTTAAAAACAGATACTGATAATATTTATTTGTCCAATGATATTTATAGGCTTGATGGGGAGTGCTTTGACAACGCATTTAAAGAAGAAGAAGAAGAGAAAAGATTGGATTTATACCCTGCTCTTCACTACCCAAAGGTGTCTCAGAGCGGCTTACAAACTCCTTTCCCTTCCCCTCCCCACAACAGTCACCCTGTGAGGTAGGTGGGGCTGAAAGAGCTCTTGACAGAAACTGCTCTTTTTCAAGAACAGCTCTGACAGAACTATGGCTTGCCCAAGGTCATCCAGCAGGTGCAAGCGGAGGAGTGGGGAATCAAACCCAGTTCTCCCAGATCAGAATCCGCACACTTAACCACTACACCAAAGTTGCCTTCTTTCTTTGCTTCCCCCTTTGCCTCAAGCCGACCCAGGGAGGGGAACAGGAGCTGTGGAAGGGAAGGCCAATTGGGTAGGCATGCCTCTCCCTCACTTCCCCAGCCACCCTGCCGGGAGCCACACAATATGTGTGAAAAAGCCACATGTGGCTCCCAAGCCACAGTTTGGCCACCCGGGTATATGTGCTTCTCAGAATAGTCCTGGTTTCTAAATGCCATAGCTAGCCTTCCCCTCTAGGTGGTGCTGATACATTTCTCAGTGGGACTTCAAAGGCATGGCAAAGGAAAGATAGCCCCATGTGACCCACCAAAAACTTCCCACTTAACCATCGATGTGATTTTAATACACTATATACAAGCTTCTATTTTGAGACCAGATTTTAAAGTTGCTTTAACCTACTTGTAACAAAGATTTTTTTTAAACATATATGACCTTCTTGAAGCCCCCACCCCCACCCCCTAAAAGCACTCTGCTATATTCGTCATCAGTAGGGATGCCAGAAAGTATACCAAACTCAAATGCTGTGGCCTCCTGATCTCTTGACCTGCCCACCATCCTCTTTGCAGCCGGACACTGGGTGGTAGCAGTGGAGTGTCCTTTCCTTTCCTTTCCTTTCCTTTCCTTTCCTTTCCTTTCCTTTCCTTTCCTTTCCTTTCCTTTCCTTTCCTTTCCTTTCCTTTCCTTTTTCCTTTTTCCTTTTTCTTTTTTTCTTTTTCCTTTTCCTTTCCTTTCCTTTCCTTTCCTTGTGAAGGCATCGGCACAGGAGATGAGGCAATCTTGCCTAGAGTCAAGGATGGTCAGGCCAGGTAACTAAATGACATGAGTGGGGAACGACACCTTCCCAAAGGCTCCACCAGAATGCACATGCACAAAATGTTGTCAGTAACACAGACTTAAATGAACACCAAACAATAAGGGTTTAAAACAAATACAGTGTTTATTTATGATCATTGGCTGACTGACTGATTTGCTCACTGTCTGTTTATATGTTTGGCCACTAGAGCAGCATGCAGAGACATCACGGAGGGAGCAGGGGAGTGCCACTGGACCGTGTGTGAGAATGTGCCTGAGTGAAACACTCTGTTCTGTACTGTGCTGTTTTAATACACGGAAAGTGACCCAACAAACAACCTAGAACTGTTTTCAAACAGCTAAACTGATCGAGAAAAAAAGTGTCTCTGTAACCAGTGAGCCGACCGTGAACCAAACCAGTAGGTTTTGACCATCCTTGATCACCCATAGCTAAAGAGGAATTTTAAAAGGTTAACATGATAAAAGTGATTGTGATCTGGGGGGGGGAACTATTGTACCAGACAAATCTTAAGTGAGCAGAGCTGGGTGGCTCAGCAAAGCAGAGACCTACCATTTCAAGGTGTACTGGCCACCACTTAAAATCTGCCAGAAATGTTCCTGATCCAAAAACAAGCTTTGAAATGTAAGTTGTTGTCACAAATTAAATGCCTGTTTTGTAAAAAGATTCTGAGGCATGGCAAAGCAGTGTTCTGAGTGGGGCAGCATGCTCACCGGTTGGCTCCACCGGGGCTACGGCCCAACAGTCTGGATTTACAATTATGCTAAGCCTGCTGCAGAACTGGAGCCCTGCCAGACTTGGGCCACTGCAATTGTATAATTATCTGGGATTGTTCCAGCTTTCTGCCATAATTGGGCTATGTTAAAATCCCTGCTTAGATTACTTTAAAAGAGGATGAAATATACTCATGGGAGGAAGGCCCACTAATAGTCTATAAGCTGTGGGCTAAGTGCCGTTATCAGTGGCTATTAGCCATGTTGCCTAAATGGAAGCAAAGTATCGGTTGAATACCAGTTGCTGGGAGCAGCAGCCATCAGTGGTGAGAGCTACTGCATTCATGCTGTGCTGTTAGTCTTCTCTGAGGGATCTGATTGGCTACAGTGAAAAGAGGATGCTGGGAAAGATGGGCCTTCAGTCTGATCTGTCAAAGCTCTTTTTATTCTTTGGTTTGTTTAAAAGGTTGTTCTCTGGCTCCCATAATGTAGAAGGCCCCTATTCAAACCAGAAGCCCAGGGGTTCAGCACTGTATCATGGACAGAGCGGTAAGAGCGGTCTGCCCAAGGTGCAAGCAAGCTATAAGCATCGCCCTCCATCCTTTCCTCACAAACTTCCTGCTTGCTTCAGAGGAGACACTCTGCCACCCTTGAGCATATGGTTTTATAGCACAACAAACATGCACCCCACCATTTTGGTTTAGGGAGAGACTAAAGCACCCTTTCCCCTTTGCGCTCCAGCTCAGTTGGGGGGGGCATCCGTTCCCTGTTAAACAGTCAGGTAGGGAGCCCAGAGCCAACTGGCTGTCAGAGGTAATATCAGGCTTGATCATTCTTATCATGTACAGTCTGGATCAGTGACTGGAGGCCACAGGGTCCAGCCCATCACCTCAGAGACTGAGGACAGACTGGCAGTATGGAGTGCGAGGGAGGCGGGGGGAGCGCGAGGGGGACTCTTGCCTTCTCATAATGTGATCAAAGTATGATGGTGTTGAGTCATTTTAGCTTCTAGGGAGAGTTCAGGCTTGCGTAATCATGAAATAAATTGAATAATAATACTGTTTAAATGCGGGAATATGTAGTCACAATAGGATTGTCAACCTTCAGGTGGTGGCTGGAGATCTCCCACTATCACAACTGGTCTGAAGGTGACAGAGATCAGTTCCCCTGGAGAAAATGGCCACTTTGGAAGGTGGACTCTCCGGCATTGTACCCCACTGAAGCCCCTCCCCTCCTCAAACCCCGCCCTCCTCAGGCTCCATCTCCAGGTATTTCCCAACCCAGAGCTGGCAACCCTAGAAGACCAACCAAACACCCAGAAGAACAGTCCGATAGCACCTTAGAGAGAGACCCACAAAAGTTTCAGGGTACTGAAGGGAACTTTGACTCTTAAAAACCTCTACTATGAAACTCTCATTGGTCTCTTAGGTGTTCCTGGACTCGAGTCTAACCGTTGTACTGCAGACCAGCATGGCGACCCTCTGAAAGAAACACCCAGAAAGTCTCTCTAGTTTCCTAATCCTAACAGAGAGGGTTGGGTAACATCGCAAGCACATAGTTTCCCAGAAAACTAGCAAGCCCTTGATCTAGCAGGATCAAAAAATCAATCAGCACATACGCCCTTTTTGCTGAACAGCACATTAGGGACCTGGAGTAGCTTATCACACACTAACTCCCCCTCTCACACACAGAGCTGACTGTGGTTCAGATCATGAGCTACTCATTGCAAAATTCAGACTTAAACTGAAGAAAATTGGGAAAACCACGAGGCCATTCAGGTTTGACCTAGATCGCATCCCTGATGAATATACAGTAGAGGTGAAGAATAGATTCAAGGGTCTGGATTTGATAGATAGAGTGCCTGAAGAACTATGGACAGAGGTTCGTGACATCGTACAGGAGGCAGCAATCACCACCATCCCAAAGAAAAAGAAATGTAAGAAAGCAAAGTGGCTTTCTGATGAGGCTTTACAAATAGCAGAGGAAAGAAGGAAAGCGAAAGGCAAAGGCGAAAAGGAAAGATTTACCCAACTGAACGCAGATTTCCAGAGAACAGCAAGGAGAGATAAGGAGGCCTTCCTGAATGAACAGTGCAAAGTAATAGAAGAAAACAATAGAATGGGAAGGACTAGAGATCTCTTCAAGAAAGTTGGAGAAATCAAGGGAGCGTTCCATGCAAAGCTGGCCATGATAAAGGACAAAAACGGTAGGGACCTAACAGAAGCAGAAGAGATTAGGAAAAGATGGCAAGAATACACAGAAGAACTATACAAGAAAGACCTCGATGTCCTTGACAACCACGACGGTATAATCACTGACCTCGAGCCAGACATCCTGGAATGTGAAGTTAAATGGGCCTTAGAAAGCATTACTAACAACAAAGCTAGTGGAGGTGATGGTATTCCAGCTGAGCTATTCAAAGTCTTAGAAGATGATGCTGTTAAAGTTCTGCACTCCATTTGCCAGCAAATTTGGAAAACGCAACAGTGGCCACAGGATTGGAAAAGGTCAGTATACATTCCAATCCCAAAGAAGGGCAATGCCAAGGAATGTTCAAACTATCGCACAATTGCACTCATATCACACGCTAGCAAGGTCATGCTCAAGATCCTACAAGCTAGGCTTCAACAGTACGTGGATAGAGAACTACCAGAAGTACAAGCTGGGTTTCGAAGAGGTAGAGGAACTAGAGATCAAATTGCCAACATTCGCTGGATTATGGAGAAAGCAAGAGAGTACCAGAAAAATATCTACTTCTGCTTCATTGACTATGCTAAAGCTTTTGACTGTGTGGATCACAACAAACTATGGCAGGTCCTTAAAGAGATGGGAGTACCAGACCACCTCACATGTCTCTTGAGAAACCTGTATAAGGGCCAAGAAGCGACAGTTAGAACCGGATATGGAACAACTGATTGGTTCAGCATAGGAAAAGGAGTACGACAAGGATGTATATTGTCACCTTGCTTATTTAATATATATGCAGAGTACATCATGCGAAATGCTGGCCTGGATGAATCACAAGCGGGAATTAAGATTGCTGGGGAAAAGATCAACAACCTCAGATATGCAGACGATACCACTCTAATGGCAGAAAGTGAAGAGGACCTAAAGAGCCTCTTGCTCAGGGTAAAAGAGGAGAGCGCAAAAGTGGGCTTGAAGCTCAACATCAAAAAAACTAAGATCATGGCATCCGGCCCCATCACTCCTTGGCAAATAGAAGGGGAAGCTGTGGAAGTAGTGACAGACTTCACGTTCCTGGGATCCCAGATCACCGCAGACTGTGACTGCAGCCATGAAATTAAAAGACGCCTGCTCCTTGGGAGGAAAGCGATGGCGAACCTAAACAGCATGATAAAAAGTAGAGACATCACCCTGCCAACAAAAGTCCGCATGGTCAAAGCAATGGTATTCCCAGTAGTCATGTATGGCTGTGAGAGTTGGACTATAAGGAAGGCCGAGCGCCGAAGAATAGATTCTTTTGAACTATGGTGCTGGAGGAGACTCTTGAGAGTCCCTTGGACTGCAAGAAGAACAAATCAGTCAATCCTCAAAGAAATCAACCCTGACTGTTCCCTGGAAGGCCAGATAATGAAACTGAAGCTCAAATACTTTGGCCACCAAATGAGAAGGGAGCACTCACTGGAAAAGACCCTGATGCTGGGAAAGATTGAAGGTCAAAGAAGACGGGGACGGCAAAGGATGAGATGGTTAGACAGTGTCATTGATGCAACGAACATGAAGTTGAGCCAACTTCAGAGGACGGCGGAAGACCGGAGGGCCTGGCGAGAGTTCGTCCATGGGGTCGCGAAGAGTCGGACTCGACTGTGCGACTGAACAACAACAACAACAAAGCACCCTTTCCCCTTTGCGCTCCAGCTCAGTTGGGGGTGGGGGCATCCGTTCCCTGTTAAACAGTCAGGTAGGGAGCCCAGAGCCAACTGGCTGTCAGAGGTAATATCAGGCTTGATCATTCTTATCATGTCTGGATCAGTGACTGGAGGCCACAGGGTCCAGCCCATCACCTCAGAGACTGAGGACAGACTGGCAGTATGGAGCGCGAGGGGGGCGGGGCAAAAAGACCCGGACCAAGTTGTGCCGGGGATTCCCAGTCGCAGGGCACCTACTGTTGTGGGAGCATACCGGGGAGGAGGCGCAAGGGAGTTCGCACTGTTGGCCCACCCCTGGCGGAGGCGTGGCTGTAGGTTTTTTCACTCCGGTGACATGCGCATAGGCATCAATGCGGCTTGTTTGCGGCTTTTAGCGTGCACACTTCCAGGAAGTGGGATCAATGCGCTCTCCAGGGTTTGCTACAGCTTTCACCTGGTACTTTTTAAACTCGGTAGGGAATCATCATAGGATGGGTTGAGTACAGCTGGGGAACGCCTGACAGCTGTGGCTGTGTGAACCAGCCCCTTTAATCCGTTTGTGAAACATGCCTCTATTGGGCCAAACTGCCAGTCTGAACTCAGCCAGAAAGTAGCCTCTCTTTCTCATAGGCTGTAGTCACACACACAATATAATCCACTTTCAACATTTTCAGTGCACTTTCCCACTGGATTTTACTGTGTGAACTGGCAAAATCCAGTTGGAAAGTGGATTGAAAGTGGATTATTTCATGTCTGTGACCACAGCCGTAGTTGCTCAATGGGGTGTGGAAAGGGAGTGGAAGGAGTAGTGGTTAAGAGTTAGTGGCCATCCAGTTTGGGGTGGATGGGTGGGGTCCTGCACTCAGTCCTCCAGTTCTCTTCTGTGTTGCAGACTAGGGGGTCTACAGCTGGCCTGACAAAGGTGATCCTGACCTCTCTCCTTCTATAAAGCAATCCATGTACAAATCATAACCCTGTTACCAAAGAAGAGTCCTTTCAATGAAGACAGAAGGAACAGTGTAGGCGACAGTTTCTCGGCCCAAGGAGGATGCCGAAATTCCAGTGGCACAAACCTTTTCTTCTGCCCCCAAAATGCTGTGTGACCCTGAAATGCACTTATGTTCCCAAGCCAATAAGAAGTGGCGCCAGCCAAAAGTCTTGCCTGATTGATTTTGTAGCTGCTACTGCTACCGCAGTTAACTGTTAACCAGAGGGCCCCTTGCAGTGACAACAGATTTTTCTCTTTCCTGCAGTGGTTTTGGGCAATGTGTGTGTGTGCATGTGTGTTAAGTGCCATCAAGTCACTTCTGACTTATGGCAACCCTATGAGTTAATGTCCTCCCAAATGTCCTGTTATAAACAGCCTTGCTCAGGTCTTGCAAACGGAGGTCCTTGGCGTCCTTGACTGAGTCAATCCATCTCATGTTGGGTCTTCCTCTTTTCCTGCTGCCTTCCACTTTCCCTAGCATTATTGTCTTTTCCAGTGACTCTTGCCTTCTCATAATGTGATCAAAGTATGATGGTGTTGAGTCATTTTAACTTCTAGGGAGAGTTCAGGCTTGCGTAATCATGAAATAAATTGAATAATAATACTGTTTAAATGCGGGAATATGTAGTCACAATAGGATTGTCAACCTTCAGGTGGTGGCTGGAGATCTCCCACTATCACAACTGGTCTGAAGGTGACAGAGATCAGTTCCCCTGGAGAAAATGGCCACTTTGGAAGGTGGACTCTCCGGCATTGTACCCCACTGAAGCCCCTCCCCTCCTCAAACCCCGCCCTCCTCAGGCTCCATCTCCAGGTATTTCCCAACCCAGAGCTGGCAACCCTAGAAGACCAACCAAACACCCAGAAGAACAGTCCGATAGCACCTTAGAGAGAGACCCACAAAAGTTTCAGGGTACTGAAGGGAACTTTGACTCTTAAAAACCTCTACTATGAAACTCTCATTGGTCTCTTAGGTGTTCCTGGACTCGAGTCTAACCGTTATACTGCAAACCAGCACGGCAACCCTCTGAAAGAAACACCCAGAAAGTCTCTCTAGTTTCCTAATCCTAACAGAGAGGGTTGGGTAACATCACAAGCACATAGTTTCCCAGAAAACTAGCAAGCCCTTGATCTAGCAGGATCAAAAAATCAATCAGCACATACGCCCTTTTTGCTGAACAGCACATTAGGGACCTGGAGTAGCTTATCACACACTAACTCCCCCTCTCACACACACACTTTAATGAATAAACAAGACTAGATCGGGGCACGAATTTACACAAATTTGCACCAACCTTAATTGGGTCAATAAAAACATGCTGTTCATTTTATTTTTGTCGTATAGAGGAGGGGAGTGTTAAAAATTATCCACGCAAGGTGTCAAGTATGCTAAATACACCAGTGCAGGGGTATAAAATCATTATATAGACATCTTTGGTGACCACCAAACCCAATACAGAATTAATAAGAACTTGATAATATGACCGAGGAATTCAGATGTCTCACAAATCAAATCCTAAGCAGAATAGTACCCTTCTAAGTCTATTGAAGTCAACAGGCCTATTAGAAGAGGGACTTTGCTTAGAACTGCACGGTTGTTCATCGCAAGGGAGAGAAACCCAATATTAAACCAAACCAATCACAGAAGCCTGTGCAAAACTTGTCTTCTTATGTGTTTGTGCTGCTCTGTGTGCTACATCCACCCACTACTGTTTATAGATCCTGTCAGGTAAGCAAACCTGGCTTCATTGGAAAATCAAATCTGCGGCCCCTTTCACTTCAGTTCAGTCTGTTGCCACCCTTCTTTAGACGGCCCATATTCATTTCTGTACAGTTTCATTCACTGGTGAGGGCTGCTAGGGTGCAGCCAGGTGGACCTGTGTTTCCATCTAGATGCACAGATGAAGCTGGAGGTGAGGCAGCCCTCAGTCACTGGTCTTTTCAGCCGCTCTCCTGCTCACAGTCTCACAAGCTGCTATGAGCCCCATTAGGAAAAAGGGAGGCACCTATAGCATTCTTGTCTTTCTACCTGTCAGGGCTAATCTTATGAGCGTGTGTGATTTCCATCAGGAAAATGGTTGGGAGGAAAGTTAGCATCTTCCCCTTGCACCATGACCCCAATCCAAATCAAGGACTCCGCAGTGACCTTCTAACATAAAAATACACCAGGAGACTAGACTACAAATCTTCCCTGGAATAGGCACCTCATCCCTTAGAGTTCTGCACTCAGTCACCTGCCTTTTCAGCACTTTGCAACATTGATGTCCTGAGTAACTTTGCGCATAGACCACTGCTGGTGAACTACAGGGCAGCTAAAAGTCTTGCAAGCCCAGGGGATCTCAGAGAGCTTTTCTTTGCAGCATTGGGCAATGCCTCTCCTTTTAGCACCAAAGGGCAAGGTCAGGCCTTTTTTTCATGGAGGGGGGAAATCGTCTTAGTCCTCTTTCAAGTTAAACCACACATCAGTGCTCAGCTACTTTTATATATGTGTTGGTAGTGTTTTTGTCTCGAGGATCCTTATTCTTGGATTGCATTTAGGATTCCCATCTTTGGGGGTGAGGGGTGGGCAGGGCTCTGCATAACTAGCCATACTACAAGAATTATAGCTTCCCCTTAGTGCTGAGAAGCAGGAGGGGTATTGAAAGCATTCCATTTTGAATTTCTGCCCGTCAGGCACAGGAGCCCTTTGATGCCGGCCATCAAGTAAAAACAAACACGTCCATGAATGAGTATGATTTTGCGAAGCCCCTGGAAAGGATGCCAAAATGGAAGAAAAGCAAGTTTTCCTTCTGTAACCTGAGCGAATTTGTCCACAGCCATTACAGTTCCATCTCAGTGACAGCAGGGACGAGGCCAAAAGATGTTCTGGGAGATATGCCTGCCCCTTTTTCTCATTGGGCTCTGCTTCGAATGTCTTTATGTGTGCCTCTGTCATCCTTGTGGACCCAGGGGGACGTGTGGGAGCTGAAGAACCCACAGGCATTTGGAGAGAGCAGAACAACTGAACTTCTAAAATGCTGATGACAGAGTGCCCAACCCATTTCCCACACAATGGCACTCTACACATCTTGTTCACATATTATGGAGTAGATCAGTTGACAATCAGGTATAAACTGTGGGTTCTCCTCAGTTCCTGGGAGGTGGGGATGGCATTGGGGCTGGATTGTGACCATGGCATGTATGGAAGCTTTCTGTCTCCCCACCCCCATTGCAACCCTGGAACCACATTTGAACAAGGGACTTCCTGGTTCATGTGTTTAATCTGGAAGTTACATGGACTGTAGCATGCATGAACCAAAGAAAAATAGTTTGGCCAGTGGTAATGGTGGGGAGGCACAACAAGGCAAATATCTTTCTCCCCACCCTGCTCCCAAGATAAAAAGAGAGTTTTGACTTCATTTTCCCATGTGAGACACTGTGGGATTTGAGGGTATGAGAAAATATTTTGGTGCTTCCAGAATCAATTATAAGCTTCCCAGGCTGGGTTGAAATATAATGACAGGAAATGAGATGGCAAAATATGGATATTTTGTAAGGAAAAATAAAACCACAGGGGGGGGGGATACACTTATTGACTGAGAGATCTGCAGTAATATGGCAGCCCCCTCGGAAGAATGCATTCGAGAGCCGGCTCCCATTCTGCTGCTAAGAAAGAGGCTGAATTTCAGGGAACATGATGGCTTAAAATAAGGAAGCACACCATGAGACTGTTAAGTTCTCATGCAGTTCATAAACGAAGCAATTCTGTGAAAAGTAAAGGCAGAACATTTATAGTACAGTGAAAATGAATGATTCGCTGCTCAAGACTGTAATTATGCTTTGGAAGCCACGTCACTGCAAGGGGCCAGTGAGATGAATCCTGCCGCTGAGCTTCTATGAGAGCGGAATAATTTTGCAGCAGCCTGTATCCTTTGCTGCCTTTCAAGCCAGGCTAATGAGGGCAAATAAAGCTCAGCCTTAGGAGGCTCGAGCGGATTGCCTGCTTTGGTCCCCAAAGGCCCACCATTGTCCCGCATTCCATAAACCTCATTGCACATTCTAATCACACGAAAGGGTTGGGGAGAGAGTTCTGAACATTGGGGATGGAGGAGGGTCTGTATTGAGCCTGGAATTTGCTTTTCAGGCATGTACCAGCTCTGGGTGGATGTGTGGTCCTTACATGCCATATTCTGCCCTAGACAGGCCCACTACTCATTTAAGGCATGGGTAGGCAAGATGTGGCACATCTAGAGAGGTCTTGTGGTATAGCTGGGCAGGAGCAAGTGGGCCCACAAATCTGCCTTTGCTGTGCCGCACAGCTATTCTAAACAGACCAACAGTCTGCAGGACAAGGCACCCAATGTACAGAGACTGCATATGTACTATGTACAAACAAGAGGCACTGCGTCACACTTTGGACCTTCCAGAGCCAACATGTCTTTGGGTTGGGGTACATGAAGCAGCCCTGCTGTGACCTCGACTGACCAGCCCATCAGTTAAGATCCTGTTCTTGAGCCCTGCAGAGGCGAGGCAGGTGGTGAACAAAATGGCTTTCTCAGTACCTTTAGATCGTCTTCTCCTCCTGTAGCTCCTCTGACATCTGTTATAGATCTTCTTCTTCTTCCTAACACCAGTCACACGATCCTCCCTCCAGCTGTCTTGGGGTCCCTGTGCTGCATCATGCCACTGTATTGGGAGGTTGATGCAGGATTTACTAGATGTCACCACTAGGGGAAATCTAGCTAATTAATTAACTAACTTTATTTATAGTCTGCTTTTCCCACATGGACTCAAGGCGGATTATAGCCTATCGGCATTAAACCAGGCCCACTTCTGGGCTGCCTTGAAACAGGGCTTCTCCCAGCCAGCCCTGTGAACTTCCCTGCTAGAATGTAAAATGAGCTTTGTGTGCTTGACTCCCCTCTCCCAGTCCCTCCCCTCTTCCTCGCTTCCTTTTCAGCTCTTCTGATGTGGATTTGTGTCCAGAGCAGTCAGCTAATGATTAAGATTTCTCCAAGAATTATCTTGTAGACCACATTGAAGATTTTCGAGTTTTATTGACTATACACTAAAAACACAGGTAGAAGAGAAGAAGAAGAGATTGGATTTATAACCCGCCCTTCACTCGGAGACTCAGAGTGGTTTCCCTTCCCCTCCCCACAACAGACACCCTGTGAGGT
The DNA here is from genome assembly GCF_001447785.1 of Gekko japonicus. Lineage (NCBI taxonomy): Eukaryota > Metazoa > Chordata > Lepidosauria > Squamata > Gekkonidae > Gekko > Gekko japonicus. Next base: position 52,036 of record NW_015176482.1, read on the forward strand.
AGGTGGGGCTGAGAGAGCTCTTTCAAGAACTGCCCTTTCAAGGACAGCTCTATGGCTTGCCCAAGGTCGTCCAGCAGCTGCAAGTGGAGGAGTGGGGAATCAAACCCGGTTCTCCCAGATTAGAGTCTGCACACTTAACCGCTACACCAAACTGGGCTATTTGGGGAACATCTATAGAGAGGCAGAATAATACAGAATACTAGGAAACAGTGAGTAAATACATTTGCCAGCTCAATCTGCTTACAATGCCCAAGCATCAGCATCTCTCCCTCTGAAAGGAGGACTGAGGCTTCCTATACAGACATGGCAACTTGATAAAGCATTGCACCCCAGACTCCTCTAATTACATATTCCCATCTAAACTGAGAGTTTCCTTCCTGAGCCAACCAGAATTTGGGGTACAAATTCCAAATTCCCTCCAGGGAGGGGTCCAATAAATTCTGAAAGAGAGCCAGTAGACTTGGTGCATTCAGTAGACCCATGCACTAGTCTATCTTGCACAAGGAGAGGATCAGAGGCGGTGACAGGAGGATGTTTTGGTTCTACTCCTTCCTCCCACCACTGTCAGTGTAGCTTGAGGCTTTATTGTCAGCCTAAAATGAGATAAGGCTGTTCTATCCTAAAATAATATGAATCCATCTATAATTGCACCTACTTTATTGTCCCTTCAGGTTTAAGCAGTGCTTTCAAACTGATGGGTTCCATCTTTTTTTCTCCCTTTTTTAATGGTCTGCTTCTAGCCTGAGGACTATTTTCCAAGTATCATCTTAGGCTGCTGAATGTTAGTTGATGCAGTTTTCACTCCCTTGACACGTTTTTATAGCTTGTTTCATTATTGACCATTCTTACTTGTTGTATTTACAGTTTTATTGCATTGTGAACCACCTCATGCTACCTCTGGGGGGGGGGAGGGGAGAGAGAGAGAGAGAGAGAGAGAGCACACTAGTGCGGTTGTATCCCTAATAGCAAAGGGTCCACACAATCGGTGAAGCTTGGGGGAAAGCAGCATTTAAACATTCTGTGCAAAGCATCCCAAAAGGACATGGCTTGTGGGTAGAGTTTATGTGAAGGTAGAAATTTCTAAACTAAGACATTTTTGGCAGTGAGCAGTCAGTGGCGTGGAAGAAGGGGCATAATGAAAGATTTCCATAATTTCAGTTTAATGCCTTAGGAGATATTCTACTTCCAAAGAATGAGATGAGATGAGTGCCCAGTTCCTACCAGAGCTATGCCTAGAATCCCTCTCGAGGACATTAAATGAGCCCTGGTCTGTACATGCAGCAGAATAAGGGGCCAGAGAATGGCTGTATCACATCAGACTATGGAGGGAATCACATGCTTAATATTCCCTCTCATAAAAACTCCCTGAAATTTAAAATTAGCACATCAGGGAACAACATATGATTCTAGCCAATGTTAGCTATTAGTTTTCCACTTATACGTAAAGGTAAAGGTTTCCCTTACTCGAAAGCCAGTTGAATCCGACTCTAGGGGGCGGTGCTCATCTCCATTTCCAAGCTAAAGAGCCAGTGCTGTCCGAAGACATTTCCGTGGTCATGTGGCCAGCATGACTAGACACCAAGGTACACAGAATGCTGTTACCTTCCCACTGAAGCGGTACCTATTTATCTATTTGCAATTTCACGCTTTCGAACTGCTAGGTTGGCAGGAGTTGGGGCCAGAGGCGGGAGCTCACTCCCTCTTTATTTTCAGAGAATGAAATGTAATCTGTCCCTTGCAATCCACAGTGTTATAATCCATTCTAGGAGCTCAGCACTTTACCACCTCAATTCCACCTCATTCTGCTGCATGCCTAAACCAGGCCTGAGTTTTCCCACCACCACATTATAATGGCTACCTGTGTCAGATCTTGAGGCTGGTTGCCCCAGCATGCAATATTAGTTGCTGTGGCAACAGTAGGTGGTACCAGAACTCCAGCCGGTGTGCTTCCTCCCTCCCTGAATATCAGCACCTGCACAAACAGTAAGTTTAGGGAGGTTACCCCAAAACTGGGTTACAATTTTGCAAAGATTTTTATGCAGATCTAAGGGGTTACCTTGGATTTGCAAAATAGTCATAGCTGGCCCCACTGCTCAGATTTCACTATCCACACGGGGGCCAGCAGTTCACAATTCAATACAGTAACTACTATTGATGTCTAGTTATTATAAGTAGTGTCTTTCTATGGTCAGTTCTGTGTACATCGTGGCAGAACAATCACTCAGCCTATACTAATGACCCATTAGGTCCCAGATCCCTTGTCTGATACATTAAGTGCCATTAGCTAAATCAGATATAGACTTTCCTGTCTCACAGTGATAAAAATACTTGTGACAACAAATACATTCCTGAAGAAATTATTTTATATTCTTCACAAAGGAAATGTAATTTAATGTAACTCAGTTCATTCTGGAAATCCCAAGAAAAGTGTTTAGCATTTCTTAGAAATTATATAACCAGCCTTCCCCACACATCATGGGAAGAATCCTTTAAAAATAGATGAACATATTTTTGACTTCAGTTTGCTTTTAGCTGGATCGCAACTGATCTGTGCTGTCTTGGCAGATGAAATGCTGAACCCTGCCTGACTGTGGAAAGGTAAACCATTTACACCACAGCAAGTCAAGTTCTGTGTCTTAGCTCTTAACTCCTAAGAGCAATGCTGGGATAAAACCCAGAAGGTTGGCTACTGTGTACCTGTAGTCCTTATGTATCTACTTGTAAGTCTGTCTCAATCGCATCAGGAGTCATTATATCCTCTAATAAAATCCATTTTGCCTGCAATGTGGATTAGACAAATGTGCCCTTTTTGTTTGTTTTTGTATTGATGTGGTCATGGTTTACAGTTTTGTCCAGCCCATTTTTATTGCTCAGGCTGACTGATTGGTTTTTTTATACAGTTTATATGCAGTTTACTTTACAGTCCAATGTACAATATAGATCACTTATAGGTGTATTTAGTAACATGATTTATTGGCTGGCTTTCAAAAAGAAAGGATATAACATAACACAATTTCAGATATAATATTTTAAAATGTATCAATGTAAAATATTGAGAATATATAGCTTCTACACAAGTAAACAAAAAAGCCTTACAAAAAAGCCTCAGAGGTTCAATTTGTTCTGCATCCTAACATTCCATGCTAAATTATACTATTCCAGGGCTTTTTTTGTAGAAAAAGCCCAGCAGGAACTCATTAGCATAATAGGCCACACCCAACAACAGAAACTCATTAGCATATCCAGAAACACCCATGAGAGCATAGCTTATTAGCATATTAGGCCGCACCCCCATGTTACCAGAAGTGTAGTCATCCAGCCACATCCACCTTTTGCTTCTTATTCTGTTTACCTTGTTTGTTGTCAAAACCTAGGGCTTTTTTTGTAGCAGGAACTCCTTTGCATGTTAGGCCACACCCTTAATGTAGCCAGTCCTAATGAGTTTCTGCTATTGGGTGTGGCCTATTATGCTAATGAGTTCCTGCTGGGCGTGGTCAACTTGGGAGCCAGCCAGAACTCCGTTCCTGTGCGTTCCTGCCCCAAAATAGCCCTGCTATTAGGTGGTTTGAGAGAGGTGTGTAGATCACAGAGCTCAGGAAACTCAACAAAACAAAAAATGCAGTTCTAAGCAGATTTCCACCCTCCTGTTGCAGTCAATGGGCTTGGACTGCACTGCTAGACTCCTTGATTCCCCTGCCTGCAACCGAAGGTTGTTGTGTTTCCATGCACTGTTTCAAAAATAGAGAGCTAGTAAGAGTAAATGACCTCAGGATTTGGAAGCAATTTAGAGTCAGTTTACCTCTATCTCTTCTAAATAATCCATCTCCCCAGAGCCTGAGTCAGAGAGGAGGAGGAGGAGAGAGAGAGAGAGAGAGAGGGAGGGAGGGAGGGAGGGAGAACATCCCAAGGTCAACCCTCTTAATCTCACACATATTACCTTAAAAGACGATGCTGGAGAAACAAAGCCACTTTTAGAGCACATCTTTTCAACTCATGACCACAGGCTACCAAAAAGGCATCAGGGGAAAAAAAACCCATGCAGATTTGCTGGTGGCCAAAAGAAAGATGAAGCCCAGCACACGCAGTGCAACAGAAGCCCTCAGTAGCAGTACAAAGGCAGCACAGATAATCTTCCTAGACCAAAACTCTACTTTTTGAAGGTGTTTTTTCTTTTATTGATCACATGAGACCGATTCTCATGGCATTCTTTTGGTATGATTCATTCTCATGTTGAGAAGACATAGATAACAGAGTAAGAATGATTGTGCTGGTGTTTGTCTTGTTCCTAAGTGGCCGTGAAAGTTGGCACGGTGTAGTTGATAAAGTGCCAGATGATATGTACACAGGTAATGCCACCTTTTCAGTATGCCACCACATGCATTCCATGATCTGACCTTGTTTCTACTAGAATGAATTTCTCCTCATTCTCTTTTTGGTTCTGTCATCCTTCCCATAATATCCGGAATTTATTTATTTATTTATTTATTTATTTATTTTGCTGCCTTCTCTGTGGCCAACTAGCTGCTCAGTATACAGTTTATGCCACATTTTTGAGAGAGGTCTAAGCAAAGGAACGGTGGAAACAAATGTGACATAAAAAGCAGCAGTATTTACAAACCAATGGGAGAACATTTCAGACTCCCAGGACCTTTTGCCACTGGTCTGTAAATGACCATTAGCCAGTGAAAGACCTTCAAATGGAGATTTCAGCAAGAAATATTTCACTCTGTACTTCCTGCATTTCTTAGTCTTTTCAGCCAGTAGTTCACAATGTTTTTTCTTTAAAACTTCATATATATGCTTGCCTAGGGAGGATCCAGTACATGTGTCTGATGAAGTGAACTCCATGGAAGACTATGCCAGACAAACATGTGTTAGTCTTAAAGGTATTACAAGTTTCATGTTTATTTTTGCTTCCTCTGGGATACTTGGGGGCAGGATCATTGCCTCATTCATCTTTTCCTCTTCCATAAATGGATGTTTATGTGCAGCTGTTGCCATTTAGGCCTCAAAGGTCCAGGCTGGCACAAAACTCATAATGCAGCATGCTGGGAAGGATGGTGAGACAGACCTATAGAAGGAGAGAGAGAGAGAGAGAGAGAGAGAGAGAGAGAGAGAGAGAGAGAGAGAGAGAGAGAGAGAGAGGGGGTGATTTATCTTTCCGTGTGTGTTTTGGTTAGACCCATACTTCATGCCCCTGAAAACTCTTACAGCCTGCAATGTTTAGTTTCAGGTAGCAATGCCTAAGAAAAAGCAGTAGTGATGGGTACCCAATGAAGTCGATGGTTAACAGGTCCGGGGCAGACACTTCTTTACTCAACGAATAATTAAATTGTGGCATTCATTGCCAGAGGACATAGCAGTGACCAGGAGCATAGGTGGCTTTAAAGGGACATTAGTCAGATTTATGGAGGAGAGGTTCATCAGAAAACCTCTACATCCAGAGTCAGCAAACCCCTGAATCCCAGAGCTAGGTTGCAACAGCAAGGGAAGGCCTTAGCCTCTGTTCCATTTGTTGGGCTTCCAGGGAAACTGATGGCCATTGTTTGAATGGCAAAATGCTGGTCTGGTCTGATCTTCCAATCGCAGCACCCCTTTTATGTTGAGCCAGCGTGTCCGGCAAGGCGGGATACAAATAGAAACAATAAATAAATAAATAAATAGAATGTTCATATGGAGGGGAAGTATTACAATCCTATTATGGGAAGCTGGCTCTGAATGTCTCATCTAGCCTAGAGTAAAGGATTTTAAAAGTTGAGCTGCACTTGGAACTGCTGATTTGTCCCTGAGTTTTTTGTTTGTGTCTTGTTTAGTACACCTTTTGTTACAAACTGCTGCCATTGGGGTTCCTTGTGGGACCCTGGACAGCTCCTTAAGCCAATCACCTACTGGCCCGACAACAGGCCTGGTTGGGTGAACATAACCATGTAGAATAAATGATTTCAGAGGGTAGCTGTGTCAGTCTACAGCAGAACAGCTAGATTTGAATCCAGTAGCAGAGTACCAGAAAAACATCTACTTCTGCTTCATTGACTATGCTAAAGCTTTTGACTGTGTGGATCACAATGAACTATGGCAGGTCCTTAAAGAGATGGGAGTACCAGACCACCTCACATGTCTCTTGAGAAACCTGTATAAGGGTCAAGAAGCGACATTTAGAACCGGATATGGAACAACTGATTGGTTTCGCATAGGAAAAGGAGTACGACAAGGATGTATATTGTCACCTTACTTATTTAATATATATGCAGAGTACATCATGCGAAATGCTGGCCTGGATGAATCATAAGCGGGAATTAAGATTGCTGGGGAAAAGATCAACAACCTCAGATATGCAGATGATACCACTCTAATGGCAGAAAGTGAAGAGGACCTAAAGAGCCTCTTGCTCAGGGTGAAAGAGGAGTGCGCAAAAGTGGGCTTGAAGCTCAACATCAAAAAAACTAAGATCATGGCATCCGGCCCCATCACTCCTTGGCAAATAGAAGGGGAAGTCGTGGAAGTAGTGACAGACTTCACATTCCTGGGATCCCAGATCACCACAGACTGTGACTGCAGCCATGAAATTAAAAGACGCCTGCTCCTTGGGAGAAAAGCGATGGCGAATCTAAACAGCATGATAAAAAGTAGAGACATTACCCTGCCAACAAAAGTCCGCATGGTCAAAGCAATGGTATTCCCAGTAGTCTTGTATGGCTGCGAGAGTTGGACTATAAGGAAGCCTGAGCGCCGAAGAATAGATTCTTTTGAACTATGGTGCTGGAGAAAACTCTTGAGAGTCCCTTGGACTGCAAGAAGATCAAATCAGTCAATCCTAAAAGAAATCAACCCTGACTGTTCCCTGGAAGGCCAGATAATGAAACTGAAGCTCAAATACGTTGGCCACCAAATGAGAAGGGAGCACTTACTGGAGAAGACCCTGATGCTGGGAAAGATTGAAGGTCAAAGAAGACGGGGACGGCAAAGGATGAGATGGTTAGACAGTGTCATAGATGCAATGAACATGAAATTGAGCAAATTTCAGAGGACGGCGGAGGACAGGAGGGCCTGGCGGGATCTGGTCCATGGGGTCGCGAAGAGTCAGACTCGACTGTGCGACTGAACAACAACAAAAGCTGCATAACCACATAGTCTCTTAATTCAGTAGGAGGTTCTGTATAACTTTACTGCATAGTACCGCCATCTTGAATTCAGAACTGCACAATAGGACCAGCCAAGGCTACTGTTGAGGGTTCTGCAAGCCCAAGTGAACCCTCTGATTTGCATAAACAAATAAACAAACAAATTAATAATTAACTTTGGTTTTCAAAATGTGTCCTAATTTAGGAGATAGCGTTTCCATCCAAGTCCTTTGCTGTTTCTGAGGACATCGCAATCTCTGCAACTCATCTTGTGAACAAATTACAGAAAAGGATTTGCAATCCACGTTTGCTGGAGTCAATAGCAACACATGGGTTTCAAGGGCTGCATCCTTGTCGATGAATAAAAGGTAAAATACAAAGTATTGTGCTTTGACCTTCACATGAGCCTGCTTTTCAGTATAAAGTGGGGCAGATATTCATCCTCTGTATGATTGCTTCTAAAACAAGTCTATGTGCGTATAGCAGGACTCTACCATACAGAACTTCTCTACCAGTGACTCCCACACCTGCTGTAGCCTAACATCAAGGGCACTGTCTACTTGACTCCTCCAGGTTTTGCAGCAGTAGCTGAGCAACAACCAAGCAACAGAGAAGTCCTTCAGTGAACAGCACCAGTGGGAGGTCAGTTTCATCCCACTGATGTTAGGGATTCCAACAGCAGATCTTATCTTGCTGTCTGACTGTGCCTCATGAGTGTGCTGCTCTTCCCCCCTCCCCTTTTATTAGCATTGCCCACTTAAGACGGATTTGCTGGACTCCTGGGAACCGGAAGATTTCCCCAATTTAACAAAGCCTTCCTTCCCAGTAGCCAGTCAGGAAAAAGTCAGGATTAATCAGAGAAGGAAGGCAGGAACTGGAGGCTGGCTGGGCGGGGATTGCTATGCAAATTATTATAATTTTACCGAGCTAACCTTCTCACTGCTCACTGACATTCTGATCCAGTTACGTTCTAGTTTTTTGTAACACACGTACATGCATATTAGCATGAATACCCCTCTTTTTAAGGGGCATTTCCCTTATGTATTTATTTATGTAGACATTTTTAACACGAAGGTTGAATCCTTACAAATGTGAGCAATGACTGTTTTAGGCAGCCAGGTTTTAAAAAAAATTATGGAACTGTAATTCCAAATCTGATCATTACTGTGTGTGAAATAATAAAATTATATGAAACCACAGTGTCGGGAGACTGAGGAGCAGGGGTGAATTGGGAAGTGAAAATGGCCCTGGAGGAAACCAAGCTGGTTGGCTCCTCTGTAGCATGAATGCTGGCTCACCCCACTGAGTTTTCCCACAAACTGATTGTGGTACAGGAGGCTGCAGTTAGTGATTTGACACTGCCAGGTCTGAGCAAAGTGGCCCCTGAGGCACTGGCAGAGTTGCTGGGGCTTGGCTCTGTTTGCTCATTGTTACCGGTGGTCCTCTAAGGCAGTGGCACACCAGGGAATTTCCCTGTAATTTAAATGGCCTGTCCACCCCTGCTAGTAAGAATCCCTTCCTTTATCCCTACTTTCTTCACTTCCTTATTAAAAAAAACCCCATCCACTGACCATCTGTGTGTTGATTAGGCTTATCAGCTTGACCATTTCAAACCAGGAAATGTTGCAGAATTTTAACCACTGAAATACAGAGCATTCATTACCACTTACAGTAACATGAAATGGACACCCACTGTGTACTATCTGGAATAAGGGCCAGTTCCTTAAAGTGAGGGGTATTTGGCAGCTGTGTAGAACAGAGGATACACAGGGCCCTCTGTAGGAGCTAGTTTTACTGGAGGGCCACTTTCAGGAGGGCCAGTCCCATGTAAGCCCTCAAAGGGCTGCTACCAGTCATGTGGTCCTAAGAACACCTCTTTCCATAAGCAACCTCTGGCTTTTGGGTGGCAACTGACAGGGCAGAATGTACTCCTTAGGGGGTTGGATGTGCACTGAAATCTGTAAGGTTTTGAGGTATGTCCATACATGTTGTATCAGTAAGTAAAGAGGCTGCTTGACTTTGATCATCTTAGGCTGCGGTCACACGGAGCATAAGGCACGCTAGAGGGACGGAAGATAGGCGGATTTTTGGGCGCAATCTCACCGCCACATCTGGGAAGTGTCGAGCTCCTGTGGCGAACCCGAGGCTTCCCGCGGAAGATGCGCAGTAAAAAAACGTGGGGCAAGGGTGGGCGTCTGATCGCGTTTCCGGTGGTAGTTCCAGCGCCCGCCCATGTCCCCTCGCAAAAAGGTGGGTTTTTTTTGCAAAGTCTCCACGGATGCGCACAAGCACCCAAGGGAGCATGCGCACATTTGAGTTTAAAAACAACCCCAACCTCGTTTGCCCCACGCCCTGCTTCTTTGCCACGCCACAGGACTGTGGAGTGATTGGCACCTCCCCCCTACCACAGGACCTCCACGGTAGGTCTGCTCGTGCAAATGCGTGGTTTTTAGCCCCAGGGCAAACAGCCACGCTCCCCCCCCCCCGCCTTTTCCTGCCCGTGTGCCCGCAGCCTTAGAAAGGGAGTAATTCTGTTCAGGACTGCACTGTAAGACTTCAAAAATTATTTTATTTCTGTTTGATGTAAAATATCTTATCCTGCCTTTCCCAAAGATCTAAGGCACAACAAATGTCAAAAAAGGCAAAAAATATTTCAGCCTCTGGTTTGTTGACACAGTTGTTCAGTGGTGGAAGTGATGTAAGAGAGAAAGAATAACTCAGTACAGGATGAAGCGTTCTCAACCTGCCTCTCCATCCCCTGCAGAAAAGCAATCAGGTAAACAACTACAAGGCCTAATGAAGCAAGTACACAGGGACCCATACCTGGGCAAAGATCATCAGCACAAGGCTATGGCAGCCTCAAATGCCTTTATATTTTACAAGAAAGAAAACAGATTCAGGTGGGGTAGCCATGTTGGTCTGAAGCAGCAAAACAAAGTTCAAGTCCACTGGCACCTTTAAGACCAACAAAGTTTAATTCAAGGTATAAGCTTTCGTATGCAAACACACTGTTATCTGAGGAAGTGTACACACATGCAGAAGCTTCTACCTTGAACTAAACTTTGTTGGTCTTAAAGGTGCCACTGGACTCAAAGAAAACAGTTTCTTTCAAAAGAAATATTGCTTCAGAAAGAACAATGTAATGGTCTTAAAAATGTAGAAAACAATTTAAAATGTTTGTGTCTATAAGGGTGATTATGCTTCCCGAAATCCATTTGGGACTTCTGAGTGATTTAGATGTGTCTTATCATGATCATCACACTTCTACATATATTTCTGTCCTTTAGCTCCCATCTGTAATTACCAATACAGTAAATTTAGATAAACGTTTTACAGGGCACATTTGGGTAATCCAGCCTTCTATAGATAATCAGTTACTGCTATGCATACTTTTAATGATAACTATTTTAGGAGATCAATTCAGTTGGGTAGCCATGTTGGTCTGAAGCAATAGAACAAAGTTTGAGTCCAGTCGCTCCTTTAAGTTGAACAAACTTTAATTCTGAGTATAAGTTTTTGTGTGCATGCACACTTCATCAGATCTCAGCAATCGGAGAACAATGTTAATTTCTCACAGTGCCATTTCATAATCCTCACAAAACCATCAAAGAATCTCACATAGAATACTGAATATTGTACTATATTAATCTGTTTTAGTACTATACCTCTATGATGAGACAGTTTATAAAATCCAAGTCACCATTTGTATTTCACATTTTATATTAACTTTTTATTTAATTAAGAGTGGGAAAGGTTGTGTGTGTGTATCAATAAATTGTTGTTGTTCAGTCACAGAGTTGAGCCCGACTCTTCGCGACCCCCCATGGACCACATCACACCAGGCCCTCCTGTCTTCCGTCACCCTCCGGAGTTTGCTTAATTAAATTAAACTGGACTAAAATATCTATAGCTGTTGTTAGAAATCACCCACATAATATATTAAGGACATTTTCTTTCATATTGACACAAATGGTACTGATATTCTTTTAATGCCAAATGGGATAGTGCTACGGAAGTCCCTCCCAAGCACTTTTCCCTACCTCTGTTTCCTGTCTCCAGAAGAATGAGCAATGGAAACACTGAGTAATATATCTTCTGTCTTACTTCCTATTATATTACTTACTGTGAATTGTGATTTTGTCACGATTACTTATGGAGCCCTCTATCATATCAGTCCAACTAGCAGTATTTACATCACCTTAATCAGTGATGGTTTTCTAGAACATACATCCTATATTGCCCAGATTTTTGCTCTTTTAGATCAAGATACAAAATACTGCATTCTGACATTTAACCATGCCTATGTACAAGATTATGTGTTAATTTCCACTAAGCATACCATTTTCATCATATATATGGGTGACATATCCATTAAACTTTTCTAGTAACAGCAAAAGCCGATAAAGTATATTAAACGTTTTCTCATTAAGCAATCATGATGTCTATTTGCTCATTTTCCATTTTGGATATAACCCCCCCCCCCTTTGCGTGTGTGTCAAGTGTCATCAAATTGCATTTGTTGGCTTCTCAAGGCAAGAGATGAGTGGAGGGGGTTTGCCAGTGCCTGCCTCTGCATAGCAGGTCAGGGCATCTTACAGTTAGGACTAGGAAAGAGCTTGATAAATGCCCTTACCTGGGCAATCTTTGTAATGTCTGGTCAAATACTGGTAAAAGCTCTCTATCAAACCAGAGAAGACAGAAGTGACTCTCATGTGAAGTAGGAGGCACAAATGTGACTTGCAGGGACCCTAAGCAATTCCTGGAGTTCATCCCTGACAAAATATCAATTCAGTTCTGAAGAACTACCTAGCTGGCACATCTGCTTTTCCTACTTGTTAACCTGTTAAGTGCCTGACCCGGTTCCAATTCACAAACTTTGAGAGTACCAGGAGATGAGTTCCCCTGTCATTTCCTATGAAGGCATGATAACACTAGGAGAAAGTAATGTCTGAAACAGACTCCCCCAGAGAATATTTAGGATTTTGGAGCAACTCTCAGCTTAGACTTCTGCATGTTTACTGGGAAATAAGCAACCTTAGGTTTGATAGGATCTAGTGCTAAATTATGGACACAAAACTGCCGTTTTACGTTGTCTCTTTCATTCGTTTCACCCCACCCAAATCTCTTCTCGAGAAGTTGCTAGTTCTTACTTCTCCAATCCAGCCGTAAATGCTGATGACAATTAAAAATCTCTGCACCCCTAAATAAGGGACTGGGAATCAACTGCAGTCTCCTACTTTTAACACCACCACCGCTCTTATATTAGCGGCGATGGATCCTGTAGGAAGAGAGACGACGATGCCGCGAATCCTTTGAAGCCCCCCCTGTCGCCGTGCAAAAGCCCTGGTGCTCGGCAGCGCGCCAGGGCACAGGGCCGGGACTCGACTCCGGCGGTGGTCCTCTCCCTGGTCTCCCTCTCCATCGCCTTTTTAAGGCACGCTGCCTTCTCCTCTCCCACCGCCTGCGCCGTCAGATCGCTCTGCGTTGCCCCTTTAACACCCACCCGCCTGCCCTGCCCGTCCCTTCTCTCCTCCCTGCCGGGCGTTTCGCGTCGTGGAGCCGCCGCTTGTGCGAGCGAGATCCGCGGAAGAGGAGGAGAGGACCAGGCACGTCCCCGAGCTCCGGGCAGGCAGGCAGGCAGGCAGGCCGGCCGGCCGGCCACCGCCACCGCGCTCCCCTTGGCTTTCTTCGCCGCGCCTTGCCGGTGCAGCTGCCGAGGAGCCGCCTTTTCCTCCGCCTTACTGCGCGGCGGCGGGGGAGCGGGGCAAGCCGGCCACCTACACCGGGGACAAGAAGGCGCGCATGGCGGCCAAGACCAACAAGAAGTGGGTGCGCCTGGCCACCGTGCTGGCCTACGTCCTCTCCGTCTCGCTGGCCGCCATCGTCCTGGCCGTCTACTACAGCCTCATCTGGCAGCCGGTGCGGGGCGGCGGCCAGCAGCACACGCAGCCGCAGCCCCCCGGGTCGGCCAACCCGGCCCCCGGCCCCATGACGCCCGGCCTCGACTCCGGGCAGACGCCGGCGACGGAAGAAGGACCCATCCCGACGCCCGACGCCAAGCCCCGCCCCAACGTGCAGTAGCGACCGAACCGGCCCGGGAGGCCGGAGGCACAACAGCCCACCCCGAGGGGCGTCCGAGCTGCTGGCCGCCGAGGAGAGACCGAGGGGGAGAACACCCGAGCCAGATCGCCGCGGCCAATAGGGCAAGCAAGGACCCCGGCGGTTGTCCCTCTTCCTCGCCTTGCTTCCTGGGACGCAGACCGCCCAGCTCTGGACTGTGGAACGCCAGGAGACTGGAGACGCATTTCTTCTCGTCCTGTCCATTGGCTTCCCCGGCTATGGGACTCAAGCACGGAGGGGGAAAAACTGTGATAATTTTAGTTTCTACAAATGCGCTTTATTAATCAGTAAATTATTATGGGGGGGGGGGAGCCACGTGGAATGGAGCTCAGGTATGTCAGCCTAGCTGAAATGTACCCAGATGCATTTCCTTTGTATTCTTGTGTATAGATTCTTTGTATACACTTAGTTAATGCTTAGAGAGAAGCTATATAATCCATATTCTGTATACACACACACAGACACACAGATTGCTGAATGATGTTTTTAAAGGGCTATTGGGAAAACCTTGCTTTGATAGTCACGACTAACCTGGGGCAGAAAGGAATACCACTTGCAGAAGCTGCAGGTGGTAGAGCTGATTTGCCCCTCAGCTTTATTATTCCCTGCTTAGCATATATTTTGTTAAACACCAATTTCTATATTTTAAGCAGAAATGCTAGGTTTCATTTTCTGCTGTAAACAGAAATTTATTCCTGAGGTTTTACTGTTCTCATGTACACTCAGGCTTTATGGCTGTACTTCACCAGAGGGTTAACCTTTGGAGAATTCATGCCTAGACTAAAGATGTCTGATTCTGCACTCATGAAATCGCTTCCCTTCTGTTTCCACTGCATGTTGTAATTACTCATATAGGCCAATCCTAAATCTTGGGTGCAAATCCTATTGATTTCAGTGCTTAGGTACGCCCTCCTTAATGTTGCCGTCCCCAGTCTGTATTGATTTCATCCTTCCCAGTGCAAATGGTGTTCTCATAAGAGAGCATGGAAGCAGCAAGTCTTTGGTCTGTGTCTGGGAACCCCAGAACTATCCTTCTGCTGCTTTCATGCTGATTCCTTAGGTATTCTTGGAACTACTGCTAGAGCATCAGGAATATGGAAACTGAACTCAACTGAAGAACCTACCATCACTGCAAGTGCAGACCTTCGTCTGGTACTTCTAGAAGTAGTTCCAGCTGTAGACCGGTGCTCAGACTGGTGGAGCAATGACCCTGTGATACATTCGCCTTCAGATGTGCAGTTTATCAAGGAAACCTTGGGGCTATGGCTTCCATAGAGTTTATGCCTAGCTTCTCTTAAATTGCCATCAGAAGCCTAATCTTTTCCTTTTAAGCTATTCTTTTTCTAACTAGAATACGTTGGTGTACAAATTGCCACCATTCATGATTTTGTCGAAGAGCAGAGCATGATTAGAAAGGTTAAAAGCCACTGCCTAGGCATAGGTGGTATTCAGGCTTGTGTTAACTGCCCCCACCACCACATGCAGATCATGATGTTTACTTGTCCAGATCAGTTTAAGAGAAGTCTGACCATTTTGATAATAGTGACGTCTTGGATCTTTAGAAAGGGTTGCTTCATACAGTAAAAATCCCCCCCCCCCCGGATATCAGTCTTCATGAAGGAAAAAAAGCACTTTGAATCTCGGGGCATACTAACAAATGTATCACAGGATATGTTTTCGTGAGCCAGAGTTGACGTGTGAGTGAGAGCTTATGCTCCAATGTGTTTGCTAGTTTTTAAGGTGCTACAAGATTCTCTGTTGTTTTTTTGCTGCCACAGACTAATATGGCTGCCCCTCTGGAGCACATGCCCTCTAATTGTTGAAATGCTGTGCAGACTGATCAGGCAGGCATGAGTGTACAGCAGTTACCTGATCTGTGAATTTGCGGCAGTAAACAACAACAGCAACCCGCTTCTCACTGTGGGTCCGCACTACAGGGTGGCTTGCGTCTTTCCTTCAAGGAGATTGCTTTCTTGCTAAGGAATTCTAATGTATAAAGTAGCCCAATATCCACTGTGCAGCAGTAGATGGGAATTTGGTATCGGATTCCCTTTGGGCACCAACAGCAGCTTGTTACCCTTCTAAACCCCAGAAATAATCTGGTATGTCTGAATAGATGCTCTGGGGCCACTTCCCCCCCCCCTTGCCTTTTTAAAGGAAGTGTTCTACTGCTTTTGTCTGACAGAATCCGGGGACTGATAATGACAAACTAAAAAAACCAAAAACCCAGGTATTTTACAATTGAGGGCTCTGATGGGCAGGATGTGGGGGTAGTCCAGTGGCTTTTGAGGAGAAAACATGCACCCGCAATGTGTGGAGAAGCAGCCCTGATATGTTTTAAACAAATACATTAAAAAATCCACACATCCTCTGTTTTATGAATTCAACTACATAGCAAAATATGTGCCCTTAGAGGGATTTCCAGTAATTTTTTTAAAATGTTGTATGGTTAAAGCTTCTAGGCAGACATTATATTCTTAATGGTCAAATCCTCAGAAAGAACAAAATTAAAATGCTGGCAAAATTGTTTCCATGTTGAACTGAGAAGCCATTAGCAGACTGTATGAGGGTCACTGAACGTCAAACTTAAATAGTTCTAAATTTAAATTTGTAAACATGCTGTAATGTTGTCTATATCTAATTCAGCCATGTAAGCTATGTCTGTATTCAGAAGTTCTGTATATTTTTTAAAAAAATATTTTTAAGGTACAAAAATACATTGAGAGATTTCTGCTTAAAACTCATGTGCCCTGAGACTTTTATTTTTTTTTCTTGTGTCTATTTGCACATGTGGGTAATGGGAATGGAACTTGTGAACTTCACCTATGGTGAGCGAATTGCTCACTATTCTGATAATTTAGCCAGCAATTGGGTGTATATCTATCACTCAGACCATTATAATTGACAAATTCAGTTATTTCTGCTGCTACGGAGAGGGCTACAGGAGGCTGGGTGCTGGGAGGTAACACTTTGTCCACAGGGTAAGAAATAAGACCTTCTTTGGCTAAGGGGCACCAGTCCAGAAAATAGGGCATTGTGATAAAGTACCACTGAAATCAGTGGGTCAAATTACTTGTGACTGGGACTTAAGCATAACTGACTTTCTGTGGCCTGGGACCAAAATGTGTAGAGTTGCTTTTTCGACGTTTGTTGCATGATTTTGACCTTTGGGGGCATGATTTGGAAAATGCTGAAGATGTAACTATTTTTACACATTTATACAAGGAAGGCCCCTGCATTTAAGAATCATATCTTCCTAAAGATGGTCTATGTGATCCCTGTTTGAGTCATGGCCAAACACTGCTCCCCAGTGGGTGTGCCCAGAGGAAGAAATTCATGTTTGGGAGATCAGCACACGTATGTTGCATCCTGTTTTGTGCATGGAAGGTGATGTGTGAAGGGGCCCTTGTTATGGTTATTGTTTGTGTCATAAGAGGGATTAGGCCCTCTTGTCCTTTGTTGCTCTGGGTCGGCAGAAGGAAACTTAGGGTAGCTGGATCTGGGATTCCTCTGCTCTGTATCACAGAAGGGTATGAGTGGGAGTGAAAGGAAACAGATTCCTGCTCTGGTGCCTGGACAATTTCTTGGAATTTTTATTGGAAGCCAGACTGTCATGAGAAATCCTGAGTTCTCAAGATCTTGTATTACTTTGGAAGGCATTCCACTGATTTACAAGTCATTTTATGCTCTTAAAACTCAAAAAAGGAATTTGCTAAAGCAGGGACAGCACTTGGATTGAGGACTTTGTACAGGCTGTGGGTATTACGTAGACATGGGACTTATAAACATTTTTTTTCATAAACAGCCAGCACGTTTTTCAAGATTACTGAGTAAAGCTGGCGGAAGGGAAAGTGAATTGAATTTAAAGGCCAACATCTTATCATGACCATAGGCATTTCTAGAATTTCTATATTGGGCACTTTTCACGTGTGTTTGCAGCACTTCCTCCAGAAAGGCTGCTTGCTGCACGAGTGGTTTGACCATCTTCTAGGCCCATTGCTCAGTGGTCAGCAATTAAACTGAATCAAACTGAAACTGAAAACTGTTTTATGATATTACTAGGAAAAAGGCCCATTGTGGAAATAAACACAACAGCCTCTAGAAAGAGGCTCTGGGCAG